>NC_057796.1:17469525-17489325 GCF_018294505.1 Triticum aestivum
GGTGGAGCGGGGAGGGTGCGGTGGGTCGTCGGTAGCGGTGGAGCGGGGGAGGGTGCGGGGGGTCGTCGGCGGCGGTGAAATTTGAAAAAATATTCATGAATTCAAAAAGTGCCCATGAAATTTAAAAATATTCATGAGTTCAAAAAGTTCCCATGAAATACAATCGAGAAATGAAGGCTACAATTTAAATACAATCGATCTTAGCTAGCTATCTGTTCAAAATCTTCTTGCCCTTATTTTTCGTAAATGGAGTTCTTCTCTTGAACGGGTATCCTTTAGGGTGGTCCTGCTTCTTCTTGTGGTGTATGCTGGTACTTCATCGTCATCGTCATGTTCCATCTTCGGGTCGCCGTACTTGTCGAAGTCTTGCTCATTGGCGACTCCATCCATTCCGATGATCTTCCTTTTGCCTCTCCTCACGACAACACGACTGGGCTTTGACGGGTCGGTAATGAAGAAGCATTGGTCCACTTGGGAAGCCAATACCCATGGCTCATTTTTCGTGGTGATGTTTGCGCCCGCGGTCTTGGATTTGGCTTCGGGTATAACCATGGTGGCGAAATACCGGTCTTCTTTTAGGAAGCTCTTGGCCCATCTGACACGGAACATCGGGACCTTCTCTCCAGCGTAGCTCAGCTCCCAGATCTCCTCGATCCTTCCGTAGTATCTGTCCTTATCGTTACCGGTGTAGGATTCCATCATTACCCCGGAGTTCTGATAACCATCGCTCTTCATGTCCTTTCCCTCGGTGTAGAATGTTTAGCCGTTGATATCGTACACCTCATACGTCATCAGGTTGTGCTCGGCGCCCTGTGACAAGGCGAATATGAGTTGTTCTTCCGCGGAAGAATCCTCATGTAAAGGGTACGACAGAAGCTTCTGCTTGAACCAACGCGTGAAACATGAGTTGTGCTCTTTGATTATATCTCCGTCCGTCCTCTGTTGGCCTCGGTCATTGTACGTCTTCTCAATAAAGGTTTTGTGCTCTACCACCCAAGGATCGACCACGTCTATGTGTTGTAGCGCGACTAGGTTTGCTCTTTCAAAGTCGGCGAGTCGACCCTCGAGGTCGACATGCATTTCGCGGCGACCCTCACGGTGACCCCATCCAGCGAGCCTGCCGAGGTGCCTGTTGACGGGTAGACCAACGGGGTTCTCGATGCCTAGATAATTCATGCAGTAGGAGATGCACTCTTCGGTCAGAAAGCCCCTGGCTATGCTTCCCTCTGGATGTGACATGTTGCGAACGTATCCTTTTATGACACCATTCATCCTTTCGAATGGCATCATGCTGTGCAGGAATGTCGGCCCGAGTTGGATGATATCCTCCACTATATGGACCAGCAGATGCACCATAACGGCGAAGAATGCGGGCGGGAAGTACATCTCAAGCTCGCATAGTATCACCACGATCTCTTCCTCTAGCCTTCTGAGTTGCCTCACGCCAACCGACTTCCGAGAGATGACGTCGAAAAAGTTGCATAGGCCAAATAGCGTTTCACGGACGTGCGCGTCCATGATCCCACGGATTGCAACTGGAAGTATCTGCGTCATCAGCACGTGACAGTCGTGAGACTTCATCCCGCTGAACTTCTGCTTTGCTGAGTCTAGGTATCTGCATATCTTCCCCGCGTAACCGTAAGGAAGTTTTACTCCTACGAGGCAGGTGAAAAACTGATCGATCTCCTCCTGACTTAGAGTGAAACACGCGGGAGGGAAGTCATTTCCGGTCTTCTTGGCCTTTTTGCCTTTGCGATGACTTTCCGTGTCCTGCTTCGCCTCATCATCATCATCATTAGCGTGAAGCTCCTCCCTGATGCCCATTGATTTCAAGTCTGCCCTTGCTTTCGGCCCATCTTTGGTCCTCTCCGGCATGTTGAGCAGGGTACCAAGCAGACTCTCGCACACGATCTTCGTGATATGCATGACATCAAGGCTGTGAGGCACACGGTGGATCTTCCAGTACGGCAAGTCCCAGAAAACAGACCTCGTTTTCCATACCTTCAGCAGCGGCTCTTGCGACTTTCGCTTCTTTCCCGGCTCTAGCGCCTTTTGCTTCTTTCCCGGCAGTGGGCAATCTTTCCAATTTTTCAACAGCTCGTCTATTTCCTCCCCGCTCCTCGTATGCGGGCGTCTTCGGGGGTCGGTTTCACCATCGAACAGATCCTTGCGTTTTCTCCATGGGTCATCGTCGCGAAGCCACCTTCGATGTCCCATGAACACGGTTTTCGAATACCCGGGATCTCTATCTAGCTGGCGATACGTTGTGTCATCCATGCACCTGACGCATCCAGAAAATCCGTGGACCACCTGCCCCGCGAGATATCCGTAACCGAGATAGTCGTGCACCGTCGTGAGCAGTGCGGCTCTCATAGGGAAATATTCTTTCTCTGCGGCGTCCCACGTATTGGCTGGCGTTTTCCACAGCATGTCTAGCTCCTCTTTCAGCAGCCCCAGATACAAATTGATGTCGTTCCCTGGTTGTTTCGGCCCTTCAATTAGCATACTCATGTGAATGTACTTCCTCTTCATGCACAACCAGGGGGGAAGTTTGTACATCCACAAAAACACAGGCCAGGTGCTATGTGTGCTTCTCTGGCTGCCAAACGGATTGACTCCATCGGTGCTCGCGCCCAGCACAATGTTCCTTGGATCGTTCCCAAATTCTGGGTGTTTGAAGTTCAACGCTTGCCACTGGCTCCCATCCTTTGGGTGACTCAGCATCTTGTCTTTTTTATTTATCTCCGGATCATTTGCGTCATCTTCTTGCTTCTTCTCCTCCCTATCCGCGTGGCAACGCAAGAGCTTTGCTACCTTAGGGTCCGCGAAATACCGCTGCAGACGAGGAGTGATTGGAAAGTACCACACGACTTTTCGAGGAGCTTTCTTCCTCTTGTTGTATCGAGTGACGCCGCACACCGGACATATGGTAGACTCCGCGTGCTCGTCCCGATAAATGATGCAATTGTTCATGCACACATGGTATTTCACGTGCGGTAAATCCAGAGGACACACGATTTTCTTCACCTCCTCGAAACTGGTCGGGCACTTGTTCCCCTTGGGAAGACGTTCGTGCCAGAATGACATGTTCTCATCGAAGCATGCGTCGGTCATTTTGTGTTTTACCTTCATCTCTAGAGCCATGAGCGTTACTTTTATGCGGGTATCCTCGGGCCTGCATCCTTCATACAATGGAGTAACCGCGTCTATCTCCAGTTGATCCAGCTTGGCTTTCTCTCGGGCGGTAGCTCTTGCGTTATCCGTCTGCTTGAGAAGCAGCTCTTGAATATGAGGGTCCTGCACCCAGCCCATCGATGGTCCATCGTCGTCTGCTCCGGCATCTTCATCTTCATGATCGTGCCCTTCGTCTGCTCCGGCATCTTCCTCGTCATCATGTCCGGCATCTTCTACATGATGACTGTGTACTGCATCTACTTCGTGATCATGTCCTGGAGATTCTTCGTCTTCTCGCCCGCCCTCGCCGCGGTTGTCTTGCTGCCCTTCCTCATTTCTTGTCGGCCGGCCCCCATGGACGACTTCATAATCATCTTCATCACCTTGCCACCGATAGCCATCCATGAAACCACGCAAGAGCAGGTGGTCCCGTACCTGTACGGAATCCGTGTCCATAAGTCTCCTCAGCTTGCATCTTCGACACGGACATCTTATCTCCGTGTCGTTATTTTGAAGCATCTCGGCCTTCGCGGAGCTCAAAAACCTATTCACGATGCCTTCGGTCATCGTGCGGACCATGGTCGCCTGCGGGGTAGAGCAAAACGATATTTTAGAACCAAGAAAAAATTTGGCATGACTTTGCCTAAAAATAGGACAAAAAAGAATGCATAGTGCCAAAATTCTCGCCGAAACGGAAATGAATCAACATTCCAGCAAAATATTGGCAACTATCGCATTTCAAATACCGGTACCTGCAAACACAAACATATATGCAACACCACAAACATACATAGATCTAGCTAGGCCATAAAAAGTGCATGTGCACGTTGTTGGAGGGAGAAAAAAGTAGATCTACAACATAAAGAAAGCTTTCCCCTTACTTACCTATCAAAAAAGGTAATTTAACCACTTAATTTGGATGAATCTATGGTGCAAATGAGGTGAGGAGGAGGAGGCACCCGTGACAAGCTTGGAGGAGGACGTGGAGAGAATGAAGTGGGGAAAGTGAGTGTGTAGGTGGTTGTCCAAAATATCTAGCTGGTCCCAGGTTACTAATGGCGCACCACCAACAAATGCGCCATTAGTAACCCTGGTTACTAATGGCGCACCAGCTGGCGGTGCGCCATTAGTAGTTTTGCAACAAAAAAAATGATAGTGGTGGCGCACGGGGTGACTGGTGCGCCATTACTAGTTAAAACTAGTAATGGCGCACTGCGAATGGTGGCGCACCATAGTTGTGACGCACCATAGTTGTGGTGCGCCATTAGTGTCTATCACACTAATGGCGCACCAGCACACGGTGCGCCACTGCTATATAGTAGTGGCGCACCGCATGTCTGGTGCGCCATTAGTGTGCATATTGTCTATAGCCCTTTTCCTAGTAGTGTTTCCTCTTCAAGGGAAAACCAACGCAGTGCTCAAGAGGTAGCAAGAAGGATTTCTGGCGCCGTTGCCGGGGAGATTCGCGCCAAGTCAAGTCAAGTCAAGACATACCAAGTACCCATCCCAAACTCTTATCCCTCGCATTACATTATTTGCCATTTGCCTCTCGTTTTCCTCTCCCCCACTTCACCCCTGCCGTTTTATTCGCCCACTCTTTTCTGTTCGCCTCTTTTTCGCTTGCTTATTGTTTGCTCTTGTGTTGGATTGCTTGCTTATCACGATGGCTCTACCTAGATTTGGTGATCTTCACCTTAAAAGGTTAGAAGAGATTGAAAGCAATGTTAGAAGTTTCATGACTTAACAGTTTGAGCATAACAATTTCTTTAGAAACGAGCTTAAAGAACAAAAATCTTTATGGGTTACATGAATAAAGAGCTCGACGATATGTCTAAGGAATTTTATGGTTTGAAATCTCAGATTGCTCATCTCAAAAAATTAGTTGCTGAAATTTCGAATAAGCAGGCCACCTTAGTTAATAAGATGGCCACTAAACCGGATAGTTTCTATGAAAATAAAGATGAAGATATAAAAGTTATTGATGTATCCCCTATTAAATCTTTGTTTTTCAATATGAATCTTGATAATGATGGTACTGAATATGAGCCACCTTTACCTAGAAGGCGTTCCAAAAATTCGGAGTCTTTAGATCTTGATGCAAAAATTGGTAAAAGTGAGATTGAAGAGATCAAAAATCTAGATATTAATGAACCCACTATTTTGGATTTCAAGGAATTTAATTATGATAATTGCTCTTTGATAGATTGTATTTCCTTGTTGCAATCCGTGCTAAATTCTCCTCATGCTTATAGCCAAAATAAAGCTTTTACTAAACATATCGTCGATGCTTTGATGCAATCTTATGAAGAAAAACTTGAGTTGGAAGTTTCTATCCCTAGAAAACTTTATGATGAGTGGGAACCTACTATTAAAATTAAAATTAATGATCGTGAATGCTATGCTTTGTGTGATTTGGGTGCTAGTGTTTCCACGATTCCAAAAACTTTGTGTGATTTGTTAGGTTTCCGCGAATTCGATGATTGCTCTTTAAACTTACACCTTGCGGATTCCACTATTAAAAACCTATGGGAAGAATTAATGATGTTCTTATTGTTGCAAATAGGAATTATGTGCCCGTAGATTTTATTGTTCTTGATATAAATTGCAATCCTTCATGTCCTATTATTCTTGGTAGACCTTTCCTTAGAACGATTGGTGCAATTATTGATATGAAGGGAGGGAATATTAGATTCCAATTTCCGTTAAGGAAAGGCATGGAAGAATTCCCTAGAAATAAAATTAAATTACCATATGAATCTATTATGAGATCCACTTATGGATTGCCTACCAAAGATGGCAATACCTAGATCTATCCTTGCTTTTATGCCTAGCTAGGGGCGTTAAACGATAGCGCTTGTTGGGAGGCAACCCAATTTTATTTTAGTTTTTTGTTTTTTGCTTCAGTTTAGGAATAAATTTTTGATCTAGCCTCTGGTTAGACTTGTTTTTATGTTTTAATTAGTGTTTGTGCCATGTTAAACCTATAGGATCTTCTTGAATGATAGTTATTTGATCTTGCTGAAAATTCCAGAAACTTTCTGTTCACGAAAACAATTGTTAAAAATCACCAGAACGTGATACAATATTGATTCCAATTTCTGCTGATCAAGAAACAAATTATCTAGGTCTTCCTATTTTGGTAGGTTTTTTTGAGTTCCAGAAGTTTTCGTTAGTTACAGATTACTACAGACTGTTCTGTTTTTGTCAGATTCTGTTTTTCGTGTGTTGTTTGCTTATTTTGATGAATCTATGGCTAATAAAATAGTTTATAAATCATAGAGAAGTTAGAATACATTAGTTTGAACACCAATATAAATAAATAATGAGTTCATTACAGTAACTTGAAGTGGTGTTTAGTTTTCTTTCGCTAACGGAGCTCATGAGATTTTCTGCTAAGTTTTGTGTTGTGAAGTTTTCAAGTTTTGGGTAAAAGATTTGATGGATTATGGAACAAGGAGTGGCAAGAGCCTAAGCTTGGGGATGCCCATGGCACCCCAAGATAATATAAGGACACCAAAAAGCCAAAGCTTGGGGATGCCCTGGAAGGCATCCCCTCTTTCGTCTACTTTCATCGGTAACTTTACTTGTAGCTATATTTTTATTCACCACATGATATGTGTTTTGCTTGGAGCGTCTTGTATGATTTGAGTCTTAGCTTTTTAGTTTACCACAATCATCCTTTATGTACACACCTTTTGAGAGAGACACACATGATTCGGAATTTATTAGAATATTCTATGTGCTTCACTTATACTTTTTGAGCTATATAGTTTTTTGCTCTAGTACTTCACTTATATCTTTTAGAGCACGGTGGTGGATTTGTTTTATAGAAACTATTGTTCTCTCATGCTTCACTTATATTATTTTGAGAGTCCTACAAGACAGCATGGTAATTTGCTTAAATTGAAAAATTAGTCCTAAAGTAATTGGCATCCAGGACTAGGAAAAATTATCTTATGAGTGTGTTGAATAGTATGAGAAGTTTGATGCTTGATAATTGTTTGGAGATATGAAGATGGTGATATTAGAGTCATGCTAGTTGAGTAGTTGTGAATTTGAGGAATACTTGTGTTAAAGTTTGTGATTCCCGTAGCATGCACGTCTGGTGAACCGTTATGTGATGAAGTCGGAGCATGATTTATTTATTGATTGTCTTCCTTATGAGTGGCGGTCGGGGACGAGCGATGGTCTGTTCCTTCCAATCTATCCCCCTAGGATCATGCGCGTAATACTTTGCTTTGATAACTTGTAGGTCTTTGCAATAAGTATATGAGTTCTTTATGACTAATGTTGAGTCCATGGATTATACGCACTCTCTTCCTTCCACCATTGATAGCCTCTCTTATACCGCGCACTTTTCGCCGGTATCATACACCCACCATATACCTTCCTCAAAACAGCCACCATACCTACCTATTACGGCATTTCCATAGCCATTCTGAGATATATTGCCATGCAACTTACCACCGTTCCGTTTACTATGACACGCTTCATCATTGTCATATTGCCTTGCATGATCATGTAGTTGACATCGTATTTGTGGCAAAGCCACCGTTCATAATTCTTTCATACATGTCACTCTTGATTCATTGCATATCCCGGTACTCCATCGGAGGCATCACATATAGTCATATTGTTGTTCTAAGTATTGAGTTGTAATTCTTGAGTTGTAAGAAAATAAAAGTGTGATGATCATCATTATTAGAGCATTGTCCCAAGTGAGGAAAGGATGATGGAGACTATGATTCCTCCCCAAGTCGGGATGAGACTCCGGACGAAAAAGAAAAAGAAAAAAAAGGGGGCCAAAAAAATGAGAAAAAAGAGAGAAGGGACAATGTTTTTTTGAAGATTGGAGAAGGGACAATGTTACTATCCTTTTACGACACTTGTGCTTCAAAGTAGCACCATGATCTTCATGATAGAGAGTCTCCTATGATATCACTTTCATATACTAGCGGGAATTTTTCATTATAGAACTTGGCTTGTATATTCCAATGATGGGCTTCCTCAAAATGCCCTAGGTCTTCGTGAGCAAGAGAGTTGGATGCACACCCACTTAGTTTCTTTTGTTGAGCTTTCATATATTTATAGCTCTAGTGCATCCGTTGTATGGCAATCCCTACTCACTCACATTGATATCTATTGATGGGCATCTCCATAGCCCGTTGATACGCCTAGTTGATGTGAGACTATCTTCTCCTTTTTGTCTTCTCCACAACCACCATTCTATTCCACATATAGTGCTATGTCCATGGCTCACGCTCATGTATTGCGTGAAGATTGAAAAAGTTTGAGAACACCAAAAGTATGAAACAATTGCTTGGCTTGTCATCGGGGTTGTGCATGATTTAAATATTTTGTGTGGTGAAGATAGAGCATAGCCAGACTATATGATTTTGTAGGGATAACTTTCTTTGGCCATGTTATTTTGAGAAGACATAATTGCTTGGTTAGTATGCTTGAAGTATTATTATTTTTATGTCAATATTAAACTTTTATCTTGAATCTTTCGGATCTGAATATTCATACCACAATTAATAGAATTACATTGAAAATTATGCTAAGAAAGCATTCCACAACAAATATTCTGTTTTTATCATTTACCTACTCGAGGACGAGCAGGAATTAAGCTTGGGGATGCTTGATACGTCTCCAACGTATCTATAATTTTTTATTATTCCATGCTATATTATATTCTATTTTGGATGATAAACGAGCTTTATTATACACTTTTATATTATTTTTGGGACTAACCTATTAACCGGAGGCCCAGCCCAAATTGCTATTTTTTTTGCCTATTTCAGTGTTTCGCAGAAAAAGAATAACAAACGAAGTCCAAACGGAATGAAACCTTCGGGAACGTGATTTTCGGAACGAACGTGATCCAGAGGACTTGGAGTCTACGTCAAGAAATCAACCAGGAGAGCACGAGGCAGGGGGGCACGCCTACCCCCTGGGCGCGCCCTCCACCCTCGTGGGGCCCACGTTGCTCCAACGACGTACTTCTTCCTCATATATATATACCTACGTACCCCCAAACTATCAAATACGGAGCCAAAAACCTAATTCCACCGCCGCAACCTTCTATACCCGTGAGATCCCATCTTGGGGCCTTTTCTGGCGCCCCGCCGGAGGGGGCATTGATCACGGAGGGCTTCGACATCAACACCATAGCCTCTCCGATGATGTGTGAGTAGTTTACCTCAGACCTTCGGGTCCATAGTTATTACCTAGATGGCTTCTTCTCTCTCTTTGGATCTCAATACAAAGTTCTCCATGATTCTTGTGGAGATCTATTCGATGTAATCTTCTTTTGCGGTGTGTTTGTTGAGACCGATGAATTGTGGGTTTATGATCAGGTTTATCTATGAACAATATTTGAATCTTCTCTGAATTCTTTTATGATGATTGGTTATCTTTGCAAGTCTCTTCGAATTATCAGTTTGGTTTGGCCTACTAGATTGATCTTTCTTGCAATGGGAGAAGTGCTTAGCTTTGGGTTCAATCTTGCGCTGTCCTTTCCAAGTGACACCAGGGGCAGCAACACACGTATTGTATTGTTGCCATCGAGGATAAAAATATGGGGTTTATATCATATTGCATGAGTTTATCCCTCTACATAATGTCATCTTACTTAAAGCATTACTCTGTTCTTATGAACTTAATACTCTAGATGCATGCTGGATAGCGGTCGATGTGTGGAGTAATAGTGGTAGATGCAGAATTGTTTCGGTCTACTTGTCGCGGACGTGATGCCTATATACATGATCATACCTAGATATTCTCATAACTATGCTCAATTCTATCAATCGCTCAACAGTAATTTGTTCACCCACCGTAATACTTATGCTCTTGAGAGAAGCCACTAGTGAAACCTATGGCCCCCGGGTCTATTTTCCATCCTATTAATCTTCTAACACTTAGTTATTTTTATTGCCTTTTATTTTACTTTGCATCTTTATCATAAAAATACCGAAAATATTATCTTATCATATCTATCAGATCTGACTCTCGTAAGTGACCGTTGAGGGATTGACAACCCCTTTATCGTGTTGGTTGCGAGGATCTTATTTGTTTGTGTAGGTGTGAGGAACTCGTGCGTGATCTCCTACTGGATTGATACCTTGGTTCTCAAAAACTGAGGGAAATACTTACGCTACTTTACTGCATCACCCTTTCCCCTTCAAGGGAAAACCAACGCAGTGCTCAAGAGGTAGCACTGGGCCCCCCTCAGGCCGCACGGGGCCCTCCAGGGGTGTCGCTGTGCCCCCTGCGGGCGGCGCAGCGGCCTCCAGGACGCCCACGTCGGTGCCCGCAGCGCGCTCCTCCCAAGGTGCGCGCGACGAGCAGCGTCACCACGCTGGAGACCCCGGACGCTGCCCTGGGAAGAGTCATTTGCATCATCTGCGGGACGAAGGAGTCCAGCATGCCCTGCCGAAGTGCTGGCGAAAATGGCACACAGCCGCTGGGCCGTGATAGAGCTCCTTCTAACGTGGTTAGAAGTCGAAGCGCGCCACGGTCCATGCAGCTGTCGCCACCACCCACGCCAGCAGAAGCTTTGGCGCGCGCGCAGCTGCTCCTCGACTTCCCTCCTGCGGCGGAGAAGCTCGACGAGTGGAGAGCCACCATCGGGAGCCTCGTCGCCGTCGCCAATACGGATGATCCGCGAGCAGCGGGGCCCTCGGGCCGGTGCTCCGTCGAGCCACCACATGTCAGCGGTGGGAGGACCGGGGGAGCTTCAGCCACAGTACACTCTCCTCTCCCGCGCCAGCTGCCGCCGGGGTCGATCCGTCGTGACGACGCATGTGATAACATTTCCATAGCGTCGTCCGACCCACGGACCCACCGCGACCAGCACCAAGTTCTTCGAGAACGAGCCCATGAAGATGCTTGAACCACTATCGTGCGCCGGCGCGATACACGCCACCAGTCGGATAAGCGGGCGGGACCCGCTATGGACCACCCAGCACCGGGGGGCTCCGGTGGCCTGCCTTACGAGGTGGGTTGCGCAGCCTTTACCCGTGAGATGCGGCAGTTCCAGTGGCCATCCCACCGCACGTTCAAGCCGACGTCGACGAGAAGTTCAACGGCAAGACCCATCCGTCAGAGTTCCTCAGCATCTACACCATCGCGATGCAAGCCGCGGGAGCTCGCGACGACAAGGTGCTTGCAAATTACTTCCCGTTGGCACTGAAGCCCAACGTCATGTCTTGGTTGATGCACTTGCCGGCGGATTCCAATTCTTCTTGGTCGGATCTGTGCCATGAGTTCATTGGTGCCTTCACAGGAGGCCACCAAGCTCATGGCCAGGCCAGTGATTTGCATATCATTCCCCAGAAGGAAGGGGAAACCCTGCGCAAGTACATCCAGAGGTTCAGCCGGGTGCAGTACAACATCCCGATGTTCATCCTGCCGCCGTGATTAGCGCGTTCCATCAGAACGTGCGCAACCGCAAGATGCGCGAAGAGCTGGCGATGAACAAGGTTAAAGATGTGGCCGAACTTTATGTTCTGGCCGATAGGTGCGCCCGAGCTGAAGAGGCAAGGAAGTACCCCGGAGAGGACGCCAGCGTGGAAACCGACTCTACTGATGAAGACACCGCCGCCCCGACAAAGAAGGGCCGGCGTGGCAACAGGAAACGCAAGGGCAAGACCGTGCTTGCCGTCGAGGGATCTGACAGCATCGGCGCCTCCAAGAAGGCTATGGCAGACGACCCCGGCAAGGAAATTGCCGGGTGCGCCGCTTGCCGGGCCTTGGCGGCTGCCGACAAGCCACGGCGCTCCGACGAGCAGTATTGCAAGATCCATCGCACCAAGGGCCACGACCTCCAGAACTGCTGATACGTCTCCAACGTATCTATAATTTTTGATTGGTCCATGCTTTTATATATTCAGTTTTGGATATTTAATGAGCTTATTTATACAGTTTAATATTATTTTGGGGACTAACCTATTAACCGGAGGCCCAGCCCAAATTGCTGTTTTTTGCCTATTTCAGTGTTTCGCAGAAAAAGAATATCAAACGGAGTCCAAACGGAATGAAACCTTCGGGAACGTCATTTTTGGAACAAACGTGATCCAGAGGACTTGGAGTGGACGCCAAGTAACAGACGAGGAGGCCACAAGGTAGGGGGGCGCGCCTACCCCCCCCAGGCGCGCCCTCCACCCTCGTGGGCCCATCGTGGCTCCACCGACCTACTTCTTCCTCCTATATATACCTACGTACCCCCAAACCATCAGAAGCGACCACGAAAACCTAATTCCACCGCCGCAACCTTCTGTACCCGTGAGATGCCATCTTGGGGCCTTTTGCAGCGTCCTTCCGGAGGGGGTATTGATCACGGAGGGCTTCTACATCAACACCATATCTACATCAACACCATAGCCTCTCCGATGATGTGTGAGTAGTTTACCTCAAACCTTCGGGTCCATAGTTATTAGCTAGATGGCTTATTCTCTCTCTTTGGATCTCAATACAAAGTTCTCCTCGATTCTCTTGGAGATTTAATCGATGTAATCTTCTTTTGCGGTGTGTTTGTCGAGATCCGATGAATTGTGGGTTTATCATGAAGATTATCTATGAACAATATTTGAATCTTCTCTGGATTCTTTTATGTATGATTGATTATCTTTGCAAGTCTCTTCGAATTATCAGTTTGGTTTGGCCTACTAGATTGATCTTTCTTGCAATGGGAGAAGTGCTTAGCTTTGGGTTCAATCTTGCGGTGCTCGATCCCAGTGTCAGCAAGAGAAACGACACGTATTGTATTTTTGCAATCGAGGATAAAAAGATGGGGTTTATATCATATTGCATGAGTTTATCCCTCTACATCATGTCATTTTTCTTAAGGCGTTACTCCGTCCTTATGAACTTAATACTCTAGATGCATGCTGGATAGCGGTCGATGTGTGGAGTAATAGTAGTAGATGCAGAATCGTTTCGGTCTACTTGTCATGGACGTGATTCCTATATACATGATCATACCTAGATATTCTCATAACTATGCTCAATTCTATCAATTGCTCGACAGTAATTTGTTCACCCACCGTAATACTTATGCTATCTTGGGAGAAGCCACTAGTGAAACCTATGGGCCCGGGTCTATTTTCCATCATATTAATCTTCCCACACTTAGCTATTTCTATTGCCGTTTATTTTGTTTTACTCTTTATCATAAAAAGAATACCAAAAATATTATCTTCTCATCTCTATTAGATCTCACTCTCCTAAGTAACCGTGAAGGGATTGACAACCCCTTTATCGCGTTGGTTGCGAGGTTCTTATTTGTTTGTGTAGGGGAAAGGGACTTGAGCGTGGCCTCCTACTGGATTGATACCTTGGTTATCAAAAACCGAGGGAAATACTTACGCTACTTTACTGCATCACCCTTTCCTCTTCAAGGGAAAACCAACGTAGTGCTCAGGAGGTAGCAAGAAGGATTTCTGGCGCCGTTGCCGGGGAGTCTACGCACAAGTCAAGACATACCAAGTACCCATCACAAAATCTTATCCCTTGCATTACATTATTTTCCATTTGCCTCTCGTTTTCCTCTCCCCCACTTCAACCTTGCCGTTTTATTCGCCCTCTCTTTTCCGTTCGCCTCTTTTTTTCGCTCGCTTCTTGTTTGCTCGTGTGTTGGATTGCTTGCTTGTCTCGATGGCTCAAGATAATACTAAATTGTGTGACTTTGCCAATACCAAGAACAATGATTTTCTTAGCACTCCGATTGCTCCTCTTACCGAAGCTGAATCTTGTGAAATTAATGTTGCTTTGTTGAATCTTGTCATGAAAGATCAATTCGCCGGCCTTCCTTGTGAAGATGCCGCTACCCATCTAACTAGCTTTGTTGATTTGTGTGATATGCAAAAGAAGAAAGATGTGGACAATGATATTGTTAAATTGAAGCTATTTCCGTTTTCTCTTAGAGATCGTGCTAAAACCTGGTTTTCGTCTTTGCCTAAAAATAGTATTGATTCTTGGAATAAGTGCAAAGATGCTTTTATCTCTAAGTATTTTCCTCCCGCTAAAATCATCTCTCTTAGAAACGATATTATGAATTTTAAGGAACTTGCTCATGAACATATTGCACAAGCTTGGGAGAGGATGAAATTAATGATACGTAATTGCCCTACTCATGGTTTAAATTTATGGATGATTATACAAAATTTCTATGCCGGATTGAATTTTGCTTCTAGAAATCTTTTAGATTCGGCCGCGGGAGGCACTTTTATGCTAATCACGTTAGGAGAAGCTACTAAACTCCTAGATAATATTATGGTTAATTATTCTCAATGGCATACCGAAAGATCTACTAGTAAAAAGGTGCATGCGATAGAAGAAATTAATGTTTTGAGTGGAAAGATGGATGAACTCATGAAATTGTTTGCTAATAATAGTGTTTCTTCTGATCCCAATGATATGCCTTTGTCTACCTTGATTGAGAACAATAATGAATCTATGGATGTGAATTTTGTTGGTAGGAATAATTTCGGTAACAACGCTTATAGAGGAAACTTTAATCCTAGGCCGTATCCTGGTAACTCCTCTAATAATTATGGTAATTCCTACAACAACTCTTATGGAAATTTTAATAAGATGCCCTCTGATTTTGGGACTAGTGTTAAGGAATTTATGATTCCTCAAAAGAATTTCAATGCCTTGCTTGAAGAAAAATTGCCTAAGATTGATGAATTGGCTAGGAACGTGGATAGACTTTCTCTTGATGTTGATTCTTTGAAACTTAGATCTATTCCACCTAAGCACGATATCAATGAGTCTCTCAAAGCCATGAGAATTTCCAATGATGAGTGCAAAGAAAGAACCGCTAGGATGCGTGCTAAGAAAGATTGCTTTGTAAAAGCGTGTTCTTCTAGTTTTTATGAGAATAAAGATGAAGATCTAAAAGTTATTGATGTGTCCCCTATTAAATCTTTGTTTTGCAATATCAATCTTGATAATGATGGGACTGGAGATGAGCCACCTTTACCTAGATGGCGTTCCAAAAATTCGGAGTTTTTAGATCTTGATGCAAAAATTAGTAAAAGTGGGATTGAAGAGGTTAAAACTATAGATAGCAATGAACCCACTATTTTAGATTTCAAGGAATTTAATTATGATAATTGCTCTTTGATAGATTGTATTTCCTTGTTGCAATCCGTGCTAAATTCTCCACATGCTTATAGTCAAAATAAAGTTTTCACCAAACATATCGTTGATGCTTTGATGCAATCTTATGAAGAAAAGCTTGAGTTTGAAGTTTCTATCCCTAGAAAACTTTATGATGAGTGGGAACCTACTATTAAAATTAAAATTAAAGATCATGAATCCTATGCTTTGTGTGATTTAGGTGCTAGTGTTTCCACGATCCCAAAAACTTTGTGTGATTTGCTAGGTTTCCGTGAATTTGATGATTGTTCTTTAAACTTACACCTTG
Organism: Triticum aestivum; assembly: GCF_018294505.1. Classification (NCBI taxonomy): domain Eukaryota; kingdom Viridiplantae; phylum Streptophyta; class Magnoliopsida; order Poales; family Poaceae; genus Triticum; species Triticum aestivum. The sequence continues at coordinate 17,485,133 of NC_057796.1, forward strand.
CGGATTCCACCATTAAGAAACCTATGGGAAGAATTAATGATGTTCTTATTTTTGCAAATAGGAACTATGTACCCGTAGATTTTATTGCTCTCGATATAGATTGCAATCCTTCATGTCCTATTATTCTTGGTAGACCTTTCCTTAGAACGATCGGTGCAATTATTGATATGAAGGAAGGGAATATTAGATTCCAATTTCCGTTGAGGAAAGGCATGGAACACTTCCCTAGAAAGAAAACAAGGTAAGCTTGCTCCTCACTTGAGTTGAAGCTGCCTCCGCTCCCTGCCAACGGTCTTACACCATTGGGATACTTCGGATAAACTGGTAATTCCAAGTATTCTGCCGTTAGAGTGAGTGCGCCCGCGCTCCGCTCCTTCGACTGATTGGGCGTGGTTGACTTGACCGACCAACCGACCCAATAGTAGGAGTAGGTGGCTCGCTTCTTATGTGAAGAGAACGGATGCAGAAACAGATACGCGTGAGAAATAAGTGAATTTATCAAGTTGAGGCATTTCGATTTGGATTTCGAATAAGAAAGAAAAAAAGGATTTTCTGAAATTTAGGAGTCGACCTTTCATCACAAATTGAAGCAGAGGCTGTTAGTTGAAAATCCATTTGCAGACGCAATATCTTGATTACCCGGAACCATGTTCAGTGCTGCAAAAGCGCAGCTGTAGCCCCCTAGAATCTTCGGCTCCTCGTTTTTATTCAAAGCCTCACGGCCTGGTGGTCGGCGTAACAATAATAACATTTTTTGATACACCTTCTTTGGCCGGATCTTCCAATCTTTTCAGAAAACCAGTTCACTGCGCGCCCCAAAAAGGGGAATTCGTAGTCACTTTTTCCTGTCGCGTAAAAAAAAGTCTTAGTAGCTAAAGTTGTGATAAATCCTGTCAATAAAATAGATCCTAATGAAAGTCCACCCTAGCCCATTGAGTGCTCTACCTCAGGCCATCGACATCATACGCTCTACTGAAATAGATTTCGCGGAAAAGCAGCTATATCCGATCCTACTAAAGATGGCAACACCTAGATCTATCCTTGCTTTTATGCCTTGCTAGGGGCGTTAAACGATAGCGCTTGTTGGGAGGCAACCCAATTTTAATTTTAGTTTTTGCTTTTCGCTTCTGTTTAGGAATAAATCTTTGATCTAGCCTCTGGTTAGATTTGTTTTTGTGTTTTAATTAGTGTTTGTGCCAAGTTAAACCTATAGGATCTTCCTGGATGATAATTATTTGATCTTGCTGAAAATTCCAGAAACTTTCTTTTCATGAAAACAATTGCTACAAATTACCAGAACATGATAAAATACTGATTCTAATTGCAGCAGATCAATAAAAAAAATTTCTAGGTCTTCCTATTTTGGTAGAATTTTTGGAGTTCCAGACGTTTGCGTTAGTTACAGATTACTACAAACTGTTCTGTTTTTGACAGATTCTTTTTTTGTGTGTTGTTTGCTTATTTTGATGAATCTATGGCTAGTAAAATAGTTTATAAACCATAGGGAAGTTGGAATACAGTAGGTTTAACACCAATATAAATAAATAATGAGTTCAATACAGTACCTTGAAGTGGTATTTTGTTTTCTTTCGCTAACGGAGCTCATGAGATTTTCTGTTAAGTTTTGTGTTGTGAAGTATTCAAGTTTTGGGTAAAAGATTTCATGGATTATGGAACAAGGAGTGGCAAGAGCCTAAGCTTGGGGATGCCCAAGGCACCCCAAGTTAAATACAAGGACACCAAAAAGCCAAATCTTGGGGATGCCCCGGAAGGCATCCCCTCTTTCGTCCTCAACCATCGGTAACTTACTTGGAGCTATATTTTTATTCACCACATGATATGTGTTTTGCTGGAGCATCTTGTATGATTTGAGTCTTTGTTTGTTAGTTTGCCACAATCATCCTTGCTGTACACACCTTTTGAGAGAGACACACATGATTCGGAATTTATTAGAATACTCTATGTGCTTCACTTATATCTTTTGAGCTATACAGTTTTTGTTCTAGTGCTTCACTTATACCATTTAGAGCACGGCGGTGGTTGTATTTTATAGAAATTATTGATCTCTCATGCCTCACTTATATTATTTTGAGAGTCTTAAACAGCATGGTAATTTTCTTTAATTGTGAAATTAATCTTTTTATATTGAGATCATTGAATGTTATGAGAAGTTAGATACTTGATAAGTGTTTTGAGATATAAAGGTGGTAATATTAGAATGTGCTAGTTGAGTTATTGTGAAATTGAAAAATACTTGTGTTAAAGTTGGCAAGTCCCATAGCATGCACGCATGGTAAAAGTTCTGTGACAATTTTGACACATAGGTGTTCTTTTATTGCTTTCCTTATGAGTGGCGGTCGGGGACGAGTGATGGTCTTTTCCTACCAATCTATCCCTCTAGGGGCATGCGTAGTAGTACTTTGCTTCGAGGGCTAATAAACTTTTGCAATAAGTATATGAGTTCTTTATGACTAATGTGAGTCCATGGATTATACGCACTCTCAACCTTCCACAATTTTCTAGCCTCTACGGTACCGCGCATTGCCCTTTCTCACCTTGAGAGTTGGTGCAAACTTCACCGGTGCATCCAAACCCCGTGATATGATACGCTCTATCACACATAAGCCTCCTTATATCTTCCTCAAAACAGCCACCATACCTACCTATCATGGCATTTCCATAGCCATTCCGAGATATATTGCCATGCAACTTTCCACCGTTCCGTTTATTATGACACGCTTCATCATTGTCATATTGCTTTGCATGATCATGTAGTTGACATCGTATTTTGTGGCAAAGCCACTATTGATAATTTTTTCATACATGTCACTCTTGATTCATCGCATATCCCGGTACACCGCCGGAGGCATTCACATATATAGAGTCATATTTTTTTTCTAAGTATTGAGTTGTAATTGTTGAGTTGTAAATAATAAAAGTGTGATGATCATCATTATTAGAGCATTTTCCCATGTGAGGAAAGGATGATGGAGACTATGATTCCCCCACAAGTCGGGATGAGATTCCGGACTAAATAGAAAAAAGAGGCCAAAAAAAAGAGAAGGACCAAAAAAATATGAGAGAACAAGTGAGAAGGGACAATGTTACTATCCTTTTTCCACACTTGTGCTTTAAAGTAGCACCATGATCTTCATGATAGAGAGTCTCCTATGTTGTCACTTTCATATACTAGTGGGAATTTTTCATTATAGAACTTGGCTTGTATATTCCAATGATGGGCTTCCTCAAAATGCCCTAGGTCTTCGTGAGCAAGCAAGTTGGATGCACACCCACTTAGTTTCTTTTGTTGAGCTTTCATATATTTATAGCTCTAGTGCATCTGTTGCATGGCAATCCCTACTCCTCTCATTGACATCAATTGATGGGCATCTCCATAGCCTATTGATTAGCCGCGTCAATGTGAGACTTTCTACCTTTTTTGTCTTCTCCCATAACCCCCATCATTATACTTTACTCCACCCATAGTGCTATATCCATGGCTTGCGCTCATGTATTGCGTAAGAGTTGAAAAGGCTGAAGCGTGTTAAAAGTATGAACCAATTGCTCGGCTTGTCATCGGGGTTATGCATGATGAGAACGTTTGTGTGACAATATTGAAACATGGCCTAACTATATGATTTTGTAGGGATACACTTTCTTTGGCTATGTTATTTTGATAAGACATAATTGCTTGGTTACCATGTATGAACTATTATTGTTTTTATGTCAACATGAAACTTTTATCTTGAATCTTTCGGATCTAAATATTCATGCCACAATAAAAAGATCTACGTTGAGAATTATGTTAAGAAGCATTCCACATCAATAATTCTGTTGTTGTCATTTACCTACTCGAGGACGAGCAGGAATTAAGCTTGGGGATGCTTGATACGTCTCCAACGTATCTATAATTTTTGATTGTTCCATGCTTTTATACATTCTGTTTTGGATGTTTAATGGGCTTATTTATACACTTTTATATAATTTTGGGTACTAACCTATTAACCGGAGGCCCAGCCCAAATTGCTGTTTTTTTGCCTATTTCAGTGTTTCGCAGAAAAAGAATATCAAACGGAGTCCAAACGGAATGAAACCTTCGGGAACGTGATTTTTGGAACAAACGTGATCCAGAGGACTAGGAGTGGACGTCAAGCAACAGACGAGGAGGCCACGAGGTAGGGGCGCGCCTACCC
>NC_057796.1:17489540-17546724 GCF_018294505.1 Triticum aestivum
GCCCTCCACCCTCGTGGGACCCTCGTGGCTCCACCGACCTACTTATTCCTCCTATATATACTTGCGTACCCCCAAACCATCAGAAGCGACCACGAAAACCTAATTCCACCGCCGCAACCTTCTTTACCCGGGAGATCCCATCTTGGGGCCTTTTCCGGCGTCCTGCCGGAGGGGGCATTAATCACGAAGGGCTTCTACATCAACACCATAGCCTCTCCGATGATGTGTGAGTAGTTTACCTCAGACCTTCAGGTCCATAGTTATTAGCTAGATGGCTTCTTCTCTCTCTTTGGATCTCAATACAAAGTTCTCCTCGATTCTCTTGGAGATCTAATCGATGTAATCTTCTTTTGCGGTGTGTTTGTCGAGATCCGATGAATTGTGGGTTTATGATCAAGATTATCTATGAACAATATTTGAATCTTCTCTGAATTCTTTTATGTATGATTGGTTATCTTTGCAAGTCTCTTTGAATTATCAGTTTGGTTTGGCCTACTAGATTGATCTTTCTTGCAATGGGAGAAGTGCTTAGCTTTGGGTTCAATCTTGCGGTGCTCGATCCCAGTGACAGCAAGGGAAACGACACGTATTGTATTGTTGCCATCGAGGATAAAAAGATGGGGTTTATATCATATTGCATGAGTTTATCCCTCTACATCATGTCATCTTGCTTAAGGCGTTACTCCGTTCTTATGAACTTAATACTCTAGATGCATGCTGGATAGCGGTCGATGTGTGGAGTAATAGTAGTAGATGCAGAATCGTTTCGGTGTACTTGTCACGGACGTGATGCCTATATACATGATCATACCTAGATATTCTCATAACTATGCATGCTCAATTCTATCAATTGCTCGACAGTAATTTGTTCACCCACCGTAATACTTATGCTATCTTGAGAAAAGCCACTAGTGAAACCTATGGCCCCCGGGTCTATTTTCCATCATATTAATCTTCCAACACTTAGCTATTTCTATTGTCGTTTATTTTACTTTTACTCTTTATCATAAAAATACCAAAAATATTATCTTATCATCTCTATTAGATCTCACTCTCGTAAGTGACCGTGAAGGGATTGACAACCCCTTTATCGCGTTGGTTGCGAGGTTCTTATTTGTTTGTGTAGGTGCAAGGGACTTGAGGGTGGCCTCCTACTGGATTGATACCTTGGTTCTCAAAAACTGAGGAAATACTTACGCTACTTTACTGCATCACCCTTTCCTCTTCAAGGGAAAACCAACACAGTGCTCAAGAGGCAGCAACTGCCGACAAGTCGAGCTGCTTGCTGAGAAGCAAAAGGCCGAGTATGAGAGGCGGGACAAGGAGAAGGGCCGGTATGGTGCCGAAGGATCCGGCAAGAAGCGTGGCGGCCAAGGAGGCCGCCGCGGCACGGATAACCAGCAAGAGAGGCCCGCCCGGGGCCGTGACAAGAAGCAAGAAGATGATGATCATGATGAGGATGGCGAGTCCGGCGAGCAAGAGTTTCAGAAGGCTATAGAGGCCATGTGCGTCGATGGTGGTGCCTCGCTGCATACTTCTCACCGCCAGCTCAAACAGTAGGCGCGTGAGATCACAGCAGCGGAGCCCTCGTTCGACGCTCAGAAGCCGCTGAAGTGGTCCAGCACGCCCCTCATCTTTGACACCGAGGACCACCCTGACCGCACAGTTGCGGTCGGGTGCTTGCCGTTGTTGGTCTACCAATGATACGCAACCTCAAGGTGAACAAGATGCTGGTTGACGGCGGGGCCGGCCTGAACTTGATCTCACCCGTTGTGATCAAAACGCTGCAAATCCATGATAGAGACCTCGAGGAAACGGGTACGTTTCAAGGGGTCAACCCGGGAAGGAGCCAGCCGAAGGGGAAGGTCACATTGCCTGTGACGTTTGGAGGCGAGTTGAACTACAGGACGGAGAGGATTGTCTTTGATGTAGCCGAGATCCCCTTGCCCTACAATGGGATCCTCGGCCGCCCGGCACTAGCCAAGTTCATGGCAGCGTCGCACTACGCCTACAACACGCTGAAGATGTCTGGGCCGATGAACATCATCACCGTCACCTCCAACAAGAAGGACATGCTGATCTGCACCGACCTACTCTACCGGGAAGCAGTTGCAGCAGGTACTTCCAAGGCACTTGCTCCTGCCGCTGAAGCCCCGGCAGGGAAGAAGAAGACCGGCAAGACCTCTCGCACCCACTCCGGCAAGCGGACCTCTTCGGAGTGTTGTGCTACCGTCAAGGACATGCCAGAGAGCTCCACCGGCAAGAGCAAGAAATCCAGAGCTGCGCCACGAGAAACCAAGAAGGTGTCCGTCAGGGAGGATGGCACGGGGGGGCTTTCACCATAAGCTCCACCCTCGACAGCAAATAGGAAAGCACGCTCATCACTTTCCTACGGGCGAATGTTGATGTGTTTGCGTGGCAAGCATCTGACATCCCCGGCGTTCCCAGGGAAGTGATTGAGCACCATCTTGCTGTCTGTCCCCATGCGCGACCTGTCAAGCAAAAGGCCAGGAAGCAAGCTTTGGAATGACAGGAATTCATCATAGAGGATATCAGGAAGTTGGAAGCAACAGGTTCGGTGAGGGGAGTGCTCCATCCGACGTGGTTGGCCAATCCGGTGGTGGTGCGCAAGGCAAACGGGAAGTGGAGGCTGTGTATTGACTACACAGATATCAATAAGGCTTGTCCTAAGGACCCCTTCCCGTTGCCGCGCATCGACCAGATTGTTGACTCCACGGCCGGGTGTGATATGTTATCATTCCTCGATGCCTACTCGGGCTACCACCAGATCTTCATGACGAGAGAAGACGAAGAGAAGACAACATTCATCACCCCATGTGGTACGTACTGCTTTTTACGGAAGCCTTTCGGGTTGAAGAGTGCTGGCTCGACGTTTGCAAGAGCGCTCCAAATTGGTTTTGAGCCCCAGCAACATAGAAATATGGAAGCTTATATGGATGACATAGTGGTCAAAACCAAGGACAGGGCAACTCTTGTACAAGACTTAGAAGAGATGTTTGCCAACCTGCGCAAGATCAACCTCAAGCTGAACCCTGAGAAGTGCGTCTTCGGCGTTCCGTCTGGCAAGCTTCTCAGGTTCTTTTTGTTGCAGCGTGGGATTGAGGCAAACCCAGACAAAATCAAGGCTATCGAGCAGATTGAGGCACCCAAGCGGATCAAGGATGTGCGCCGGCTCACTGGCTGCGTTGCCGCCATGAGCAGATTCATCTCCAAGTCCACTGAGCGCGCCCTTCCCTGTTTCAAAATCTTGAAGAAGGCAGGCCCAATGGAGTGGACCCCAGAGGCCGAGGCAGCGTTGCAGGATCTAAAGAAATACCTTTTGTCTACACCAATACTGGTTGCGCCTAAACCACAAGAGCCGTTGCTGCTATATCTGGCGGCAATGAGCCAAGTGGTCAGCGCCACACTAGTGGCGCAGAGGGAGGTCAACGGGGAGGTAGTGGCAATGGCAGGATCGGTGGACGGCGAGTCAGAGATTCCCCCGACAGGGCCTGGTGCCGGCAAGGCAAGGCCCCCGGCAAAGTCTGACGCCATCAGGACAGGGCCCGCGCTGTTGGGGAACGTAGCAATAATTCAAAATTTTCTACGCATCACCAAGAACAATCTATGGAGTCTTCTAGCAACGAGAGGGAAAAGAGTGCATCTACATACCCTTGTAGATCGCGAGCGGAAGCGTTCAAGTGAACGGGGTTGATGGAGTCGTACTCGTCGTGATCCAAATCACCGATGACCGAGCGCCGAACGGACGGCACCTCCGCGTTCAACACACGTACGGTTGGGAAGACGTCTCCTCCTTCTTGATCCAGCAAGGGGGAAGGAGAGGTTGATGGAGATCCAGCAGCACGACGGCGTGGTGGTGGAAGTAGTGGGATCCCGGTAGGGCTTCGCCAAGCGCAAGCGGGGAGGAAGAGGTGTCACGGGAGGGAGGGAGGCGCCAGGGCTTGGGGTGCTGCTCCCATGCGCCTCCCCACTATATATAGGGGTGGAGGGGGCTGGTTTCTTGCCCTCCAAGTCCATTGGGGCGTTGGCAAAGGTGGGGGAAAGAAATCCCATCATTTCCCTTCCCCACCGATTGTTATCCCCCTTTTTTAGGGATCTTGATCTTATCCCTTCGGGATATGATCTTATTCCTTCTAAGGTGGGATCTTGGTGCGCCTTGACCAGGGGTGTGGGGCCTTGCCCCCACTACCCACGTTCATGTGAGCCCCCCCATGCAGGTGGGCCCCACTTCGGAACCTTCTAGAACCTTCCCGGTACAATACCGAAAAATCCCGAACATTTTCCGGTGGCCAAAATAGGACTTCCCATATATAAATCTTTACCTCCGGACCATTCTGGAACTCCTCGTGAAGTCCGGGATCTCATACGGGACTCCGAACGACCTTCGGATTTCCGCATACTAATATCTCTACAACCCTAGCGTCACCGAACCTTAAGTGTGTAGACCCTACGGGTTCGGGAGACATGCAGACATGACCGAGACGACTCTCCGGTCAATAACCAACAGCGGGATCTGGATACCCATGTTGGCTCCCACATGTTCCATGATGATCTCATCGGATGAACCACAATGTCGAGGATTCAATCAATCCCGTATAAAATTCCCTTTGTCAATCGGTACGTTACTTGCCCGAGATTCGATCGTCGGTATCCCAATACCTTGTTCAATCTCGTTACCGGCAAGTCACTTTACTCGTACCGTAACGCATGATCCCGTGGCTAACTCCTTAGTCACATTGAGCTCATTATGATGACGCATTACCGAGTGGGCCCAGAGATACCTCTCCGTCATCCGGAGTGACAAATCCCAGTCTTGATTCGTGCCAACCCAACAAACACTTTCGGAGATACCTGTAGTGCACCTTTATAGCCACCCAGTTACGTTGTGACGTTTGGTACACCCAAAGCATTCCTACGGTATCCGGGAGTTGCACAATCTCATGGTCTAAGGAAATGATACTTGACATTAGAAAAGCTCTAGCAAACGAACTACACGATCTTGTGCTATGCTTAGGATTGGGTCTTGTCCATCACATCATTCTCCTAATGATGTGATCCCGTTATCAATGACATCCAATGTCCATGGTCAGGAAACCATAACCATCTATTGATCAACGAGCTAGTCAACTAGAGGCTTACTAGGGACATGTTGTGGTCTATGTATTCACACATGTATTACGGTTTCCAGTTAATACAATTATAGCATGAACAACACACAATTATCATGAACAAGGAAATACAATAATAACCATTTTATTATTGCCTCTAGGGCATATTTCCAACAGTCTCCCACTTGCACTAGAGTCAATAATCTAGTTCACATCACCATGTGATTAACACTCAAAGTTCACATCGCCATGTGACTAATACCCAACAGTTTACTAGAGTCAATAATCTAGTTCACATCACCATGTGATTAACACTCAATGAGTTCTAGGGTTTGAACATGTTATGCTTACGAGAGAGGTTTTAGTCAACGGGTCTGCAACATTCAGATCCATGTGTGCTTTACAAATCTCTATGTCATCTTGTAGATGCAGCTACCACGCGCTACTTGGAGCTATTCCAAATAACTGCTCTACTATACGAATCCGGTTCACTACTCAGAGTCATCCGGATTAGTGTCAAAGTTTGCATCGACGTAACCCTTTACGACGAACCCCCTTTCCACCTCCATAATCGAAAAAATTCCTTAGTCCACTAGATACTAAGGATAAGTTCGACCGCTGTCATGTGATCCCTTCCTGGATCACTATTGTACCCCTTGACTAACTCATGGAAAGGCACACTTCAGGTGCGGTACACAGCATAGCATATTGTAGAGCCTACGTCTAAAGCATAGGGGACGACCTTCATCCTTTCTCTTTCTTCTGCCGTGGTCAGGTCTTGAGTCTTACTCAATACTCACACCTTGTAACACAGCCAAGAACTCCTTCTTTGCTGATCTATTTTCAACTCCTTCAAAATCTTGTCACGGTATGTATTCATTTGAAAGTACTATTAAGCGTTTTTGATCTATCCTTATAGATCTTGATGCTCAATGTTCAAGTAGCTTAATCCAGAAATTCTACATGATTTCTGATAAAAATATGTTAACAACATATACTCATCAAAAATTCTATAGTGCTCCCACTCACTTCTTTGGAAATACAAGTTTCTCATGAACTTTGTATAAACCCAAAATCTTTGATCATCTCATCAAAGCATTCATTCCAACTCCGAGATGCTTACTCCAATCCTTAGAAGGATTGCTGGAGCTTTGCATACTTGTTAGCATCTTTCAGGATTGACAAAACCTTCTGGTTGTATCACATACAACCTTTCCTCAAGAAAATCGTCGAGGAAACAATGTTTTGACATCCTATCTGCAAGATTTCATAAATAACGCAGTAACTGCTAATATAATTCTAACAGACTCTTAGCATCGCTACGAGTGAGAAAGTCTCATCGCAGTCAACTCCTTGAACTTGCCGGAAAACATCTTAACGACAAGTCGAGCTTTCTTAATGGTGACACTTATCATCATTGTCTGTCTTCCCTTTAAAAATCCATCTGTACCCAACAGACTTACGACCATCAAGTAGTTCTTTCAAAGTCTATACTTTGTTTTCATACATGGATCCTCTCGGATTTTATGGCCTCGAGCCATTCGTCGGAATCCGGGCCCACCATCGCTTCTCCATAGCTCGTAGGTTCATTGTTGTCTAGCAACATGACTTCCGAGACAGGATTACGTACCACTCTGAAGTAGTACGCATCCTTGTCGTCCAATGAGGTTTGGTAGTGCCTTGATCTGAAGTTTCATGATCACTATCATAAGCTTCCACTTCAATTGGTGTAGGTGCCATAGGAACAACTTCCTGTGCCCTGCTACACATCAGTTGAAGTGACGGTTCAATGACCTCATCAAGTCTCCACCATTCTCCCACTCAATTCTTTCGAGGGAAACTTTTCCTCGAGAAATGACACGTTTCTAGAAACAATCACTTTTGCTTCCAGATCTGAAATAGGAGGTATACCCAACTGTTTTGGGTATTCTATGAAGATGCATTTATCCGCTTTGGGTTCGAGCTTATCAGCCTGAAACTTTTTCACATAAGCGTCGCAGCCCCAAACTTTTAAGAAACGACAGCTTAGGTTTCTCTAAACCATAGTTCATACGGTGTCGTCTCAACGGAATTGCATGGTTCCCTATTTAAAGTGAATGCGGTTGTCTCTAATGCCTAACCCATAAACGATAGTTGTAATTCGATAAGAGACATCATGGTATGCACCATATCCAATAGGGTGCAGTTATGATGTTTGGACACACCATCACAATATGGTGTTCCAGGCGGTATTAGTCGTGAAACAATTTCCACAATTTCTTAATTGTGTGCCAAACTTGTAACTCAGATATTCATCTCTATGATCATATCACAGACATTTTATCCTCTTGTCACGACGATCTTCAACTTCACTCTGAAATTACTTGAACCTTTCAATAATTCAGACTTGTGTTTCATCAAGTAAACATTCTCAGCATCTACTCAAATCATCTGTGAAGTAAGAACATAACGATATCCACTGCGTGCCTCAGCACTCATTGGACTGCACACATCAAATGTATTACTTCCAACAAGTTTCTCTCTTGTTCCATCTTACTGAAAACGAGGCCTTTCAGTCATCTTGCCCATGTGGTATGATTTGCATGTCTCAAGTGATTCAAAATCAAGTGAGTCCAAATGATCCATCTGTATGGACTTTCTTCATGCATATATACTAATAGATATGGTTCGCATGTCTCAATCTTTTCAAAAACGAGTGAGTCCAAAGATCCATCAACATGGAGCTTCTTCATGCGTTTTATACCAATATGACTCAAGTGGCAGTGCCACAAGTATGTGGTACTATCATTACTATCTTATATCTTTTCGCATGAACATGTGTATCACTACGATCGAGATTCAATAAACCATTCATTTTAGGTGCAAGACCATTGAAGGTATTATTCAAATAGACAGAGTAACCATTATTCTCCTTTAATGAATAACCGTATTGCGATAAACATAATCCAATCATGTCTATGCTCAACGCAAACACCAAATAATAATTATTCAGGTTTAACCCCAATCTCGGTGGTAGAGGGAGCATGCGATGCTTGATCACATCAACCTTGGAAACACTTCCAACACATATCGTCATCTCACCTTTAGCTAGTCTCCGTTTATTCCGCAGCTTTTATTTCGAGTTACTAACACTTAGCAACCGAACCGGTATCTAATACCCTGGTGCTACTAGGAGTACTAGTAAAGTACACATTAATATAATGTATATCCAATATACTTCTGTCGACCTTGCTAGCCTTCTCATCTACGAAGTATCTAGGGTAGTTCTGCTTCAGTGACCGTTCCCCTCATTTCAGAAGCACTTAGTCTCGGGTTTGGGTTCAACCTTGGGTTTCTTCACTAGAGCAACAACTGATTTGCCGTTTCATGAAGTATCCCTTCTTGCCCTTGCCCTTCTAGAAACTAGTGGTTTTACTAACCATCAACAATTGATGCTCCTACTTGATTTCTACTTTCGCGGTGTCAAACATCGCGAGTTGCTCAAGGATCATCATGTCTATCCCTGATATGTTATAGTTCATCACGAAGCTCTAATAGCTTGGTGGCAGTGACTATGGAGAACCATCACTATCTCATCTGGAAGATTAACTCCCACTCGATTCAAGTGATTGTAGTACTCAGACAATCTGAGCACATGCTCAACGATTGAGCTTTTCTCCCTTAGTTTGCAGGCTTAAGAAACTTGTCTGAGGTCTCATACCTCTTGACGTGGGCATTAGTCTGAAATCCCAATTTCAGACTTTGGAACATCTCATATGTTCTGCGACGTTTCAAAACCGTCTTTGGTGCCACAATTTTAAACCGTTAGCATCACACACTGAACTATCACGTAGTCATCAAAACGTGTATGTCAGATGTTTCGTAACATCTACAGACGACGCTCGAGGTTCAGCACACCGAGCGCTGCATTAAGGACATAAGCCTTCTGTGCAGCAATGAGGACAATCCTCAGTTTACGGACCCAGTCCGCATAATTGCTACTATCAACTTTCAACTAAATTTTCTCTAGGAACATATCTTAGTAGAACTAAAGCGTAAGCTACGACATTATTTGCAAAGACCTTTTGACTATGTTCATGATAATTAAGTTCATCTGATTATTTAATGAACTCCCACTTAGATAGACATCCCTCTAGTCATCTAAGTGATACATGATCCGAATCGACTAGGCCGTGTCCGATCATCACGTGAGACGGACTAGTCATCATCGGTGAACATCTCCATGTTGATCGTATCTACTATACGACTCATGTTCGACCTTTCGGTCTCTTGTGTTCCGAGGCCATGTCTGTACATGCTAGGCTCGTCAAGTCAACCTAAGTGTTTTGCTTGTGTTCCGAGGCCATGTCTGTACATGCTAGGCTCGTCAACACCCGTTGTATGCGAACGTTAGAATCTATCACACCCGATCATCACGTGGTGCTTCGAAACAACGAACCTTCGCAACAGTGCACAGTTAGGGGGAACACATCTCTTGAAATTTTAGTGAGGTATCATCTTATTTATGCTACCGTCGTTCTAAGCAAATAAGATGTAAACATGACAAACATCACATGCAAATCATAAAGTGACATGATATGGCCAATATCATCTTGCGCCTTTGATCTCCATCTTCGAGGCGCGGCATGATCACCTTCTTCACCGGCATGACACCATGATCTCCATCATCATGATCTCCATCGTCGCGTCTTCGTGAAGTTGTCTCGCCAACTATTACTTCTACTACTATGGCTAACGGTTAGCAATAAAGTAAAGTAATTACATGGCGTTTTCATTGACACGCAGGTCATACAATAAATTAAGACAACTCCTATGGCTCCTGCCGGTTGTCATACTCATCGACATGCAAGTCGTGATTCCTATTACAAGAACATGATCAATCTCATACATCACATATATAATTCATCACATCCTTTTGGCCATATCACATCATGTAGCATACCCTGCAAAAACAAGTTAGACATCTTCTAATTGTTGTTGCATGTTTTACGTGGCTGCTATGGGTTTCTAACAAGAACGTTTCTTACCTACGCAAAAGCCACAACGGTGATATGCCAATTGCTATTTACCCTTCATAAGGACCCTTTTCATCGAATCTGATCCAACTCAAGTGGGAGAGACAGACACCCGCTAGCCACCTTATGCATCAAGTGCATGTCAGTCGGTGGAACCTGTCTCACGTAAGAGTACGTGTAAGGTCGGTCCGGGCCGCTTCATCCCACAATGCCGCTGAATCAAGATAAGACTAGTAACGGCAAGCAAATTGAACAAATCATCGCCCACAACTACTTTGTGTTCTACTCGTGCATAGAATCTACGCATAGACCTGGCTCATGATGCCACTGTTGGGGAACGTAGCAATAATTCAAATTTTTCTATGCATCACCAAGAACAATCTATGGAGTCTTCTAGCAACGAGAGGGAAAAGAGTGCATCTACATACCCTTGTAGATCGCGAGCGGAAGCGTTCAAGTGAACGGGGTTGATGGAGTCGTACTCGTCGTGATCCAAATCACCGATGACCGAGCGCCGAACGGACGGCACCTCCGCGTTCAACACACGTACGGTTGGGAAGACGTCTCCTCCTTCTTGATCCAGCAAGGGGGAAGGAGAGGTTGATGGATATCCAGCAGCACGACGGCGTGGTGGTGGAAGTAGCGGGATCCCGGCAGGGCTTCGCCAAGCGCAAGCGGGGAGGAAGAGGTGCCACGGGAGGGAGGGAGGCGCCAGGGCTTGGGGTGCTGCTCCCATGCACCTCCCCACTATATATAGGGGTGGAGGGGGCTGGTTTCTTGCCCTCCAAGTCCATTGGGGCGTTGGCAAAGGTGGGGGAAAGAAATCCCATCATTTCCCTTCCCCACCGATTGTTATCCCCCGTTTTTAGGGATCTTGATCTTATCCCTTCGGGATATGATCTTATTCCTTCTAAGGTGGGATCTTGGTGCGCCTTGACCAGGGGTGTGGGGCCTTTCCCCCACTACCCACATTCATGTGGGCCCCCCATGCAGGTGGGCCCCACTTCAGAACCTTCTAGAACCTTCCCGGTACAATACCGAAAAATCCCGAACATTTTCCGGTGGCAAAAATAGGACTTCCCATATATAAATCTTTACCTCAGGATCATTCCGGAACTCCTCGTGACGTCCGGGATCTCATCCGGGACTCCGAACGACTTTCGGATTTCCGCATACTAATATCTCTACAACCCTAGCGTCACCGAACCTTAAGTGTGTAGACCCTACGGGTTCGGGAGACATGCAGACATGACCGAGACGGCTCTCCGGTCAATAACCAACAACGGGATCTGGATAACCATGTTGGCTCCCACATGTTCCACGATGATCTCATCGGATGAACCACGATGTCGAGGATTCAATCAATCCCGTATACAATTCCCTTTGTCAATCAGTACGTTACTTGCCCGAGATTCGATCATCGGTATCCCAATACCTTGTTCAATCTCGTTACCGGCATGTCACTTTACTCGTACCGTAACGCATGATCCCATGGCTAACTCCTTAGTCACATTGACCTCATTATGATGATGCATTACCGAGTGGGCCCAGAGATACCTCTCCGTCATACGGAGTGACAAATCCCAGTCTCGATTCGTGCCAACCCAACAGACACTTTCGGAGATACCTGTAGTGCACCTTTATAGCCACCCAGTTAGGTTGTGACGTTTGGTACACCCAAAGCATTCCTATGGTATCCGGGAGTTGCATAATCTCATGGTCTAAGGAAATGATACTTGACATTAGAAAAGCTCTAGCAAACGAACTACACGATCTTGTGCTATGCTTAGGATTGGGTCTTGTCCATCACATGATTCTCCTAATGATGTGATCCCGTTATCAATGACATCCAATGTCCATGGTCAGGAAACCATAACCATCTATTGATCAACGAGCTAGTCAACTAGAGGCTTACTAGGGACATGTTGTGGTCTATGTATTCACACATGTATTACGGTTTCTAGTTAATACAATTATAGCATGAACAACAGACAATTATCATGAACAAGGAAATACAATAATAACCATTTTATTATTGCCTCTAGGGCATATTTCCAACACGCGCAGCCAAGTGGTGCAGAAGAAGAAGATGATGCAGCACCCGGTTTACTTTGTCTGCTCCCTCTTGCAGGGGGCTAGGTCAAGGTACTCCGGTGTGCAGAAATTGCTCTTCGGCCTCCTTATGGCCTCGAGGAAGTTGTGTCATTACTTCCAAGCCCACGAGATCACTGTCATCACCCGCCTCCCGTTGCAACGGATACTGCACAACCCAGATGCAACCGGAAGGATTGTGGAGTGGGCCTTGGAATTGTCTAGCTTTGGGTTAAAGTTTGAAAGTACTTCAACGATCCAGAGCAGAGTTTTGGCAGAGTTCATTGCAGAATGGACCTCAACGCCCGACGAAGAAGTCCAGGAGACCACTCTCCCCGGCAAGGAAGCAAGTCGCGACTGGATCACGTACTTTGATGGGGCTTTCTCGCTGCAAGGCGCCGATGCCGGTGTGCTGCTTGTCACACCCACCGGAGAGCACCTCAAGTATGTGATCCAGATGCACTTTCCCACGAAGATGTCCACAAACAACACTGCTGAGTACGAGGGGCTGCTTGCCGGTCTCAGGATTGCAGCAGACCTCGGGGTGAAAAAGCTCATCGTCAGGGGTGATTCGCAGCTTGTCGTCAGACAAGTCAACAAAGAATATCAGAGTCCGTTGATGGAGGCCTACGTAGATGTGGTGAGGAAGCTGGAGGAGCGCTTCGACGGTATACAAGCGGAGCACGTTCCCCGAGCAGAGAACGACATCACTGACTACCTGTCAAAGCGCGCTGCATTCAAGCTACCTGTGGAACCAGGTACCTTTTTGCTTCGGTTAACTCAACCATTCGTCGAACCATCAACGGAGCAGAACAAGTGGAGGAAATCAGGCCCCGGCAAGTACTTTCCCACCGAGCCCCCAGGTGCCGCCGGCAAGGGTGTTGCCGCGGATTCCGAGCCCGCCAAGGGGCAGCTGACTCTGGCAGGGCACCAAGCCCTAGCCGTAGAGACGGCAGTCCCCGTGGCGGAAGAGATGCCTTTGGCCCTTGCCGTCGAGCCCCAGGCCCCGACATGGGCACAGCATACCGTCTGTTTCCTCCAGACAGGGGAACTTCCTGAGGAGTAGGAAGAAGCGGAAAAAGTAGCCCGTTGGTCTGCCTTGTACCAGTTCGTCGATGACGTCCTGTATAGAAAAAGACCGAACGGTGTGAAACTGAAGTGCATCCCCCGGGAGGAAGGACTGGAGCTATTGGCGGAGATACACGGAGGCATATGTGGCTCCCACATAGGGTCGAGGGCCCTTGCCAGCAAGGCATTCCGGCTGGGTTTCTTCTGGCCCACTGCCCTCCAGGATGCAACGGCACTAGTAACCAAGTGTGAAGCGTGTCAGTTCCATTCAAAGAAGCTTCATCAACCAGCTCAAGCCCTTCAAACAATCCCTCTCTCCTGGCCATTTTTGGTCTGGGGGCTCGACATACTAGGCCCCTTTCCCCGTGCTGTCGGGGGCTTTGAGTACTTGTACATTGCAATCGACAAGTTCACAAAGTGGCCGGAGGTGGAAGCAGTGTGGAAGGTGACCGCACAGTCAGTCATCGAGTTCTTCAAGGGACTACTCTGTCGTTTCAGTGTGCCAAACAGAGTCATCACCGACAACGGCACGCAGTTCACAATCCACACCTTCATGCAATACATCCAAGACCTCGGCAGCAAGGTCTGTTTCGCCTCCGTGGCACACCCATGGAGCAACGGCTAGGCGGAGAGGGCAAATGCTGAAGTGTTGCGAGGCCTGAGGACGAAGACTTTTGACAAGCTGCACAAGAGCGGAAGGCGCTGGATTGATGAGTTGCCGGCGGTTCTTTGGTCGATCAGGACAACGCCAAATCGAGCCACCGGCCCGACACCTTTTGCCCTGGTATACGGGGCAGAAGCAGTTCTCCCCACAGAACTCACATACGGGTCACCTCGATTGCTCGCTTACGACGAGCTTGAGCAAGAGCAATTGCGGCAAGATGACGCAACGCTCCTTGAGGAAGATCGTCTTCGGGCGGCTGTGAGAGCAGCGCGCTTCCAGCAAGCCTTGTGCCGCTACCATAGCCGCAAGGTTCATGCCCGAAGCTTTGAGGAAGGCAACCTTGTTCTTTGGCGCGTTCAGTCGGCCAAGAATACCAACAAGTTGACGCCGAAGTGGGAAGGTCCTTATCGGGTAATACAAGTCACCAGGCCCGGCGCAGTCCTCCTGGAGACCGAAGATCCTGTCCCAGTGTGCAACTCCTGGAACATCGAGCATCTTCGCAAGTTTTACCCATAAGGCACGGCTTGCCGGGCCTCCCGGCAAGCCACCATTTGTACAAGCTTTGCCGGCAAGGCATGTAACCCTCTGTACAAAGGCAGGCGCAGACCCTGAGCATAAATAAATGAAGAGCTGGCGCCCTAAGTTATAGCATGCATGCTAGGTTAATTCTCTCCCGTGGTTAGGGTTGATAGTGCTTAGCGGTGACTAACCCCTAGCCTAGAGGTCAAGTGTGCGTCTTTCTGTTCTCTTTGGTTCGCAGGGTACGTGGACACTTCTGCTGAGCCGCTTAGGAAAAAAAGAACGAACTAGCGCTCCGGCCCCAGCAGGCCAAGACTGCCGGGGGCTGAAGACACAAGGATCCAACCACGGCAAGCCAAGGTTGCTGTGGGCTGCGGATTCAGATAAGTTTTTCATCCCCTGTTATGCATTTCCGTATAGAACTGGGACAAATGAGACCTCGTTTCACTCCGAAACCACCGTGATCCCTTTTCGTCTTGTACCCAAGCCACTGGGACAGAACCGGGTCGCAGACGCGGTGGCCGGGAAATACACGAGGGGCCTAACTCTACTTCGCCCCTGCCTCCGCCAAGAGCGCGAGAATGGTCGGCTATAGTGGGGGGACGGCAAGGCCTGTTGCCGGGCGACAATGTTTATCTTAGAAATAACAAGGACTCGTTCCTTGGCATGGGCCTCGCTCACGCACAAAGAACCTGGCAAACACCCTTTCTCATTAAAAACATCCCATACAGGTACAGTTCATACGGAATTAAAAACATGAGCAAGGGGATTACAAGTCTTAAAATTAACAAGTGCCTGCAGGCTTACAAACTAAAAAGAGATAAGGTGCCCGTAAACCCTTTCTTGTCCCTCTCCTCAGAAGGTGGAACAAGGCAGCAGGAGGGCAAAAAGAGCACCTAGGCAAGGTACAAGGGGCAGAAGGCACCAAGAGAATATCTTGGTGCCGGGAAAGGAGGTGGAAGACGAGGCAGCGGGCTGGCAATACGCGACGAAGGCGTCGGTGCCCGCGTACTCCGACTTGACAACCGCCACCCGCCTTCTTCGCCTTCTCTGGCCCTCCTACGCCAGCTGCCCAAGGAGACGACAGGGAGCGCCCCGATGGAGAGCTTGACGAGGAAGGCCCTCGACAGGGCGCTTGGCCGAGGGAGGGGCGGCGCGGTCAGTCGAAGTCGGAGTCGGCATCCTGCCGCTCGACTCCCTCATCGTCGTTGTCGCTGTCCTCCTCGTCACTCCCGCTCGAGGAGGAATCTTCATCGTCGGAGGAGCTCTACACACAGCACTTTAGGCGAGTTCCAAGATCTCCGAAGACCTTGACGGAGAGCAGGCCGCCCTCCATTAACTTGAAGTAGAGGATGAGCCCCGCCGTCAGGCTATGGATGCGAGCGAACGCCTTCCATCCACGACGGAGGTACATGACATGAGGAGCAGGGAAGTCGACGTCGACCCGCGTGCCGCCACTCCCGCAGCCCCTCATGTGCAGCCTGAGGGTCTGGGGCGGATCGTGCTCCATCTCTTGAGAGAAAGGGATGGGGAGGCGGAGACGATGACGCGGTGGCCGACGTAGCCTGATGAAGAACTCGCTATCACGTCCCTAGCCTTGCTATGCACTTGGACTAGCTTGGTTGCTGCATCATGTCTAAATTTCATTTAAAGTTGAATTGGGGATTGTTAAACCCTAGCACCAAATGAATTCAACTAGGGTCAAATTCAAATGTTTTCAATGAACCCAAAATGCCCTTTGGAAAAGTTCATGATTTTTGATAAAGGTGAAAACCCCTGCCAGAAATGATGAGCATATTTATTGGCCATTTATGGATTTTTGAGCTAAATCATATTGTATTTGAATTGGAGCATTTAATGCCTATAAATATTTTAAATGCTTCAATACTTCTGAAAACAATTGGGGGCTGTTGGAAATAATTCAAATAGTGCCCACAATTTTTATCAGGATTTTACAAAATGAGTTAGTAATTTTACTAATTCAAAACATATCAAAACATAATAGCAAAAATAGGAAAACAGAAACAGAAAATAAAAGAGAGAGAAAGGAGTCTTACCTGCCACTTACCTGGCCTGCACTGTGTTGGCCCAACACTGTTGGCCCAGCCCATCTCTCTCCCTTGTCTTCTTCCAGCTCACGCCAGAAGGACTGGAGCGCGCGTGGCCGACGCCCGCCGGCACGCGCACGGCCACCTCCTGCTTGCCGCTTTGCCCTGGCCCTCCCTGCTGAAGCCACGCCACCCCCTCGACCCTCTCTGGCTCTCCCAGCGCCTCCTCTCTCCTCTGGCTCCTCTCCACCTCGCGCCCGAGCGCACCGCAGTGCGCCGCCGAGCACCACCGCAGCCACTGCCGCCCCCTCGACCTCTCGAGCTTACCAAGAGCTCCGCCGCTTCATCCTCGACCTCCACACCGAGCCGCGCGACGCTGGATGCCCCACAACGCCGCCTTTGCCCTCGTCTTCAACCTCGGGCACAGGAGATCGCCGCTGGGATTCCGACACCGTCAAGCCTTCCCCGAGCACGCTGAGATCACCGTCGACCCCACCGTGAGCTCCTCTACCGAACCCCTCTCTCCCCGCTGTCGATTTCCTGCTCTAGCCCCGCCAACCATCAGAGCCGATAGCTCCTCGCCGCCGGCCATGTCGCCACCGCGGCTACGGCCCTGCAAGCACGCGTTCAAGCTTACCACTGAACTCACTGCACCCCCACGGGTCTAACGCGCCCACCCGCGGCTCCTGCCATGCCCCGCACCGTCGATTCGTTCGACGCCCGAACGCCGGCCGCCACGCTTGCCATCGGCGCCGTCGTTCTGGGCCATCTCCGGCGAAGCTGAGTGCACCACTCGACGCGCGGGATCGCCAGCGTCACGTGGGTGGTCTCCGCCGGCCATTTGGTTGCCGGAGCAAGAAACCCGAAGCCCTCCACCGTCTCTGGCCTCGCCGGCGACGAGCCGCGGGTCAACTCCGTTGAGTTTGACCCGTGGTTGACCACAGTTTGACCGCCTGAGTCACTGACGTGTGGGGGCCACCTCGCTAACTAATCTAGCTTAGTGCTAACTAACTCGGTTAGTTAGCTGAGTCACTGACCAATTGGCTCCACTGGTCAGGGTTGACCTGCACCAGCCGCTATTGACTTGCTGACGTCACACTGACGTCAGGCTGACGCAGAAAATCATTTTCTTGATTAAAAACAATTCAGAAATTCCAGAAAATGCCCTAAACTTCTAAAATTCATAGAAATTCAACCGTAGCTCCAAATGAGATAAATTATATATGAAAAATTATCAGAAAAATCCAATCTATCCATTTATGCTACTTTCATGCATGAAAAACCAACTTATACCTGCTGTATAAGTGAAAACATTCAAATGGCATTTTAAATGCTCAAACTAGAGTTTGCATTTGAACCTTTGGTTCAAATGGACTCCCTTGCACTTGTTGCTAGCTGCATTAGCTCAATTCACAGCATATTGCCATGTCACATTCATGCATCATATTGTGCATTGCATTGATTGTGTTCTTCCTTGTTTGCCGGTGTTTGCCCCCTCTCGATAGATGTGGTTCCGACGATGAGTTCGATGACACCGATGAAGAACTATACTATCTTCAGAAGTGCCAGGCAAGCAAAAACACCTTGTTCATTCCGATACAATCCCACTCTCTCGCTCCTGCTCTCTTTTACTGCATTAGGACAACAACGATTCATCTGTTACTTGCTGCGGTAGCTGAACCCCTTTATCCTCTGCATGACCTGTCATTGCCACAGTAAATAGATGAAACCCACTAGCATGAGTAGGAGTTGTCTGAGCCCTGATGTGCCTACTCATTCCTGCTTGTTTGTCATGCCTGCTATTGCTTAGAGTTGCGTCAGGTCTGATTCATCGGGAATGAATTGGAAAGTGGTGAACATGTCCTACTGTGTGAGAGCTAGGTGTGTGAACACGATTTGGTAAAGGTAGCGGTGAGAGGCCATGTAGGAGTACATGGTGGGTTGTCTCATTGAAGCCGTCCTCAGGAACTGAGTTCTGTGTTTGTGATCCATGAACAGTTACTACCACGCATTGGAATGCTTAAGTGCCCCTCTCGACTTATTAATCAACCTGATCTCTGTCCAGGAGTTGCAACTAGTTTCTGGTGTTTGTAGGTAGTGTTAGTAGTCTACCAAGTGGCACCCGGTACAGGTGGGCTTGGGACAGACTAGGCACACGTGGCCTGGTGTACCGAGTGGCACCCGGATGGTGGGCTCGGGAACCCTGCACACATCGTTTGGGGCCGTGAGCGACACCCCGGCCGGATCTCCTTGCGGATGGAACCCGAATAGGCGATAAACCTCGACTAGAGACTTGTGTGGTTAGTCAGGTCGTGGCCGACTCCCTCGCCAAGCTTCCGCTTGAAGGTTGCCGAGGTACACGACGTGTACATGGTGGTAAGTGGCGAGAGCGTGTGTGACGAAGTACACCCCTGCAGGGTTAATATGATCTATTCGAATAGCCGTGTCCGCGGTAAAGGACTTCTGGGTTGCCTATAACAGTTCATAGACAAGTGAAAGTGGATACTCTAAAATGCGCAAGATAAGCGTGAGTGCTATGGATGGCGTTCTCGTAGGGAGACGGGAGCGGATCCATAGTGGTGTATTGATATGGTGAATATGTGGACTCGTGTGCGCCACCTCAAAAGAGTTACTTGCAGTCGTAGTTCAGGATAGCCACCGAGTCAAAGCTGGCTTGCTGCAGTTAAACTCCACCACCCCCTTTGTTGATACCGATGCATATGTAGATAGTTCTGATGTAAGTCTTGCTGGGTACATTTGTACTCACGTTTGCCTATTCTATGTTTTGCAGAGAGATGTCAGTCTCGCTAGTAGTTTCGTGTGGACTTCGACGTTTAGCTTGATACCTCAGCTACGATCTTGTGCCCTCGGCAGGATCTGGTAGATAGTCAGGCTTCTCAGCCTTTTTCATTTGTAGATGTCTGTACTCAGACATGTTAAGCTTCCGCATGTGCTTTGGTTTGTATGCTCTGAATGTTGGGTCATGAGACCCATGTTTGTAATATCTCGCTCTTCGGAGCCTAATGAATAAATACTCTGAGTCGTAGAGTCTTGTTGTGATGCCATGTTGTATTTGCACATATCGAGCATATTGTGTGTATGATTGAAATGCTTGGTATGTGTGGGATCTGACAATCTAGTTGTCTATCCTTAGCAGCCTCTCTTATGGGGAAATGTAGTCTAGTGCCTCCTTGAGCCATAGTAGTCCGCTACAGCCCGGTTCACCGGAGTCCTACTAGCCCAGCACTACTGCTTTGGGCACTTGACTGGCCGGCATGTGTTTCATATCGTTCCTGTGTCTGTCCCTTCGGGGAAATGTCACGCGGTGACATCCGGAGTCCTGCCTAGCCTGCTACAGCCCGGGTTCCCGGAGTCCTGTTAGCCCAGTGCTACAGCCCGGATTCGCACGCTGCTGACCGACACGTTCGATGTTGATTCATGTATGCCTGTCCCCATACGTTAGTGCCGCTTTGGGTTCACGACTAGCCATGTTGGCCCGGGTTCTCTGTCATATGGATGCTAGCGACATTGTCATATACGTGAGCCAAAAGGCGCAAACGGTCCCGGGCCATGGTAAGGCGACACCCGTGGGAGTACCGTGCGTGAGGCCGCAAAGTGATATGAGGTGTTACAGGCTAGATCGGTGTGACTTGGAATCGGGGTCCCGACAGCGTTGGTGTCAGAGCCTGACTGCCTGTAGGTTTACCAAGCCAATCTGGTCGAAGTTGAGTCTAGGAATGCTTTAGTTATATAAGGGAATTGATTGTGGAAGGGAACGTAAGGCTCTTTTTACTCCTTTACCTTATGTCCTCTGATCTGAGTCACCCTCTTCTCTTCTACGGGGATTAAGAACTAGGCTTCTCATCTTTCTATCAGGATCACGTGTTACTAATCCGTAGACTCGTAGGATTGTTGGTCTGAAGCCTCAGTTCAGTTTCTACTACTTCCATGTGTTGAGAGTTGATCCCGGAAGTTTATATTGTGATGTTGAGTGGTTATGCCACCATTTTGTAGGATGTCTCAAATCCTTTGAGCATTTACAGCCGTTATGCTGTCCGAGTCATCCCAGGCTTCTAAATAATCTGACGCATTTGCAAATCCCTTCTTTCCGTTCTCGATGTTCCTTTGGGCCAGATTAACCACACTAATCGTTGAGTTGAGGTACTCTGTTGCCTTGACATATATGTTGGAGTTATTATTATGACCCTAGGTGTCTTAGAGGACCACTTAGTAATCTAGCAATGCTTGCATCCCCAGTGTGATGATTCTGGCCATTATTCTCGAAAGCATCCCGTGATGCAATTTAGTTAGTAGGCATTCTATTTCTTGGGTTCCTGACCCAAGATTCACTCTACTTACCTCGTGTTGATAGTGTTTCTCGTACCTTTAGGATATTAGTAACCTTTGCGATAGTCCTCGAGGTCCGTGGTTTATCATTCTTCCAATACCATGAACCAATATGGCAGAAGTTCCTTTGACCCAAAAGATCACAACAAGAGTGATCTCGATGAGTTCTCCATTCTACATTGTGAATCTGCCAGTCCTACCTTTCTGCATGGGTTATCTGGAAGAAACCTGTTGAACTTGGTTCGACATTAATCTATGCATCCACGACTCAGAAACATATATGTTCCTTTGAGTTGTCCCTCTTCATTGGTATTCCGACCATCGTCTGTCAATTGATAGTCAGGAGTAATTGTGCATTTGTGTTATCGATGCCTATTATTCTTGTGGTCTGTCAAGCCATTCTAATCCGGAATGACTAGGAGAAACTAACTCCAGAACCTCATCCATATCTAGGATTGGGTCAAAGCAATTGTATTCCGCAGATCAAATTGCCAATCCAGCCTTTGATCTATTCTACCTTGGAATGTCACCCTCTTTCATATCAAGAATGACGTGAGAATTGCACAATCTCTCATGAATTCTTGATGTAGTGATACTTATCGCCATCATTATTCATCTCTCGGTCTCCGTGTTGGTTGTAACCGGAATGCTGACAAGTGAACTGTGAGGTGTGAAATCAATACTCCTAGCAACCCCGTTGCTTGGTAGTTAATGGACAACAATCTCATTCTTAGCGTGTTGGTTATTCAATCATCATCCTGAGATTGATCGTGTTACCTAGTCCATTTTTCCTGGTGCACTCTTTGGTCAACGAGTTAGGATTGTATCAATTCCTCGCTCTTTTTGATCGCATCGCCTTGCCCTGAAAAGCAAGTTTGTTCTCGAGCTTAGTAACATATCGGTGGTTCGTGATTTCTCGAATATCTTCTCGGAAGTGTTACCAGGTTATCACCTGACCGCTATGTTGAGTTCGTGATCATGTTGGTTTTCTTCCAAACCACCCATTCTCCAAGAATCTGTGTTGGATACCCCTGAGCTAGTTGGTCAAGCTAGACAACAACTTGGAGAGTTGGAAGATAAAAACTTGTCTAACTTAGTTCATTTCCAAAGGGATATCTTGTGTTGTGTGTTGTAGAAAGATGACTTCTTCATCGATTGGTCCACCTGATCAATTAATGGACCTATCATCTTAACCAAACTTTGATTTGAGTATGGGCTATCATCAAATCAAATCAGAACCAACGATGTTCGTAATGTTGTCTTACTCGTGGTTGATTCCTCGAGCATACACCATTACATTTTTTTGGTCTGACCAATGCTATCACCGTGTTCACTTAATTGTGGAATTCCATCTATATGGAAGCCTAGATGGTTTGTTGTTGAGCCCATCGACAACATCCTTATCTCCTCCATGATTTGGTTGAACATCTAAGTTAGCGTTGGAAACTTTTGTAAGCATTATCTTCATGTCCCGTTCATGAAATACATGTTTGGTGTAAGAAGTGACTTCCTCCAAGTTCACGTGCATTAGGTGCAAGCTGCCGCCGTGAATTCGAGAAAGATTGTTTTTGCTTCCTCTGGAATCATCCCAAATTAGTCACGCATATGTGCAAAGTACTCTATGGTTTGATAGGTTGGCCGCCTCCATTCTATATGTGTTTCCTAGCACATCAAGCCACTAACTGATTTGTTCAAGGAGAAGAAGTTCCTTCATAAGAGCTAATCATATGACTTATGCAAGGACTTCGTTATCCGCGATGATGGTTCCCAATCAGAACTCGGTAGTGTTTCATTGTAAGACTACCATGTGGGCATGCTTGTCGGGGACAACGTGTTCACATGTTTGTAGCAGAACCAGCTCATGTTTTGGAGCTTACTACCGTAGTCCATCTCCCGAGAATCTTGCAATGTCTTCTCGTCGATTTGTGTTGCAAACTTTCTTTTCCAGACGTGTTGTCTGAAATATTCCTGACACCAACCAGATCTGAATCTCGGGCAGATATGATGGTTGGAACATTTTCCAAGAATTATAATATTGGTCTCTCGATAAACGGTAAAGTGGATGTCGTGGCCAACACACCCAGCCGGAAGACTTATTATGGTAGTATCTTGATTGAGTAAGTTGGCCACCTCCCCATAAGGATTTCTTGGGATTTATTCCACTAGTTATCCCGTATGGATTCCTGCGCACCCGAAGTCCGACCTACTACTTGATGTTCAAGATACCAAACCACATCTAATGGGTTACGCCAGAACATCAAGGAGAATATTAGAAGCGGGGTGCTAAATGTCTCTCGGTCGATCATCCAGATTTTGCTCCCTTGGCTTCGCTAAGGTGAAATCTGATAAAGTGTTGTCCTCCTTTGCACCTGCGTCCTCCATCACCGTTCATCATGGTAGTATGATGTGTTGCCAGGATCCTCGACACGGATGTTGGTAAAACCTTGATGATTATGGAAATGCTCAAGTTCTGGGGAGCATACTCAGACACTAGGTTATATCCCCGGTATTAACGGGAATGTGCCTTCCGTTTGCCGAGTTGCTCCATAACCATAGTTTCCTTTCCGATCTGAGTATGCCATTTCTCTGAACTCCTTCAAATGATCGTTTGCGATTTTCCTTGGGCCGGTTTAGAGAGTTTCAATGATCTTTGTATCAAAAGTAATTCTTTTTGCCGCTTAAGGGAAGAATTCTACGAGTCACCTTTCCTAAGGTGCCCCGTTATGGAGTCATGTCAATTTCTCCTCGCTACTTGAAACCTTTGTCATCTGTTTTCTTTCCATCCACTGCCTCAACTCAAGAGTTGTTCCAACGTCTCACTCCATGAGTTGATCTTGAGTGCCCGATCTTCAAGAAGATCGATCATGTAGAGTTTCCCTCTCTTCCGTCATCATAGTTGGATGAAGCTCTCGAAAGAAAAGATGTCAAGATCAAGATGATGCAATGAATCAACATCTTCGAGAAGAACAACTGGATCGTGAAGATTATGTTAGTTTGCGTTCCCCTTTCATCTTACCCTACGCTTGAATCTCGGGACGAGATTTTTGTTTAGTGGGGGTGAGTTGTCACGTCCCTAGCCTTGCTATGCACTTGGACTAGCTTGGTTGCTGCATCATGTCTAAATTTCATTTAAAGTTGAATTGGGGATTGTTAAACCCTAGCACCAAATGAATTCAACTAGGGTCAAATTCAAATGTTTTCAATGAACCCAAAATGCCCTTTGGAAAAGTTCATGATTTTTGATAAAGGTGAAAACCCCTGCCAGAAATGATGAGCATATTTATTGGCCATTTATGGATTTTTGAGCTAAATCATATTGTATTTGAATTGGAGCATTTAATGCCTATAAATATTTTAAATGCTTCAATACTTCTGAAAACAATTGGGGGCTGTTGGAAATAATTCAAATAGTGCCCACAATTTTTATCAGGATTTTACAAAATGAGTTAGTAATTTTACTAATTCAAAACAGATCAAAACATAATAGCAAAAATAGGAAAACAGAAACAGAAAATAAAAGATTGAGAAAGGAGTCTTACCTGCCACTTACCTGGCCTGCACTGTGTTGGCCCAACACTGTTGGCCCAGCCCATCTCTCTCCCTTGTCTTCTTCCAGCTCACGCCAGAAGGACTGGAGCGCGCGTGGCCGACGCCCGCCGGCACGCGCACGGCCACCTCCTGCTTGCCGCTTTGCCCTGGCCCTCCCTGCTGAAGCCACGCCACCCCCTCGACCCTCTCTGGCTCTCCCAGCGCCTCCTCTCTCCTCTGGCTCCTCTCCACCTCGCGCCCGAGCGCACCGCAGTGCGCCGCCGAGCACCACCGCAGCCACTGCCGCCCCCTCGACCTCTCGAGCTTACCAAGAGCTCCGCCGCTTCATCCTCGACCTCCACACCGAGCCGCGCGACGCCGGATGCCCCACAACACCGCCTTTGCCCTCGTCTTCAACCTCGGGCACAGGAGATCGCCGCTGGGATTCCGACGCCGTCAAGCCTTCCCCGAGCACGCTGAGATCACCGTCGACCCCGCCGTGAGCTCCTCTACCGAACCCCTCTCTCCCCGCCGTCGATTTCCTGCTCTAGCCCCGCCAACCATCAGAGCCGACAGCTCCTTGCCGCCGGCCATGTCACCACCGCGGCTACGGCCCTGCAAGCACGCGTTCAAGCTTACCACTGAACTCACTGCACCCCCACAGGTCTAACGCGCCCACCCGTGGCTCCTGCCATGCCCTGCACCGTCCAATCGTTCGACGCCCGAATGCCGGCCGCCACGCTTGCCATCGCCGTCGTCGTTCTGGGCCATCTCCGGCGAAGCTGAGTGCACCACTCGACACGCGGGATCGCCAGCGTCACGTGGGTGGTCTCCGCCGGCCATTTGGTTGCCGGAGCAAGAAACCCGAAGCCCTCCACCGTCTCTGGCCTCGCCGGCGACGAGCCGCGGGTCAACTCCGATGAGTTTGACCCGGGGTTGACCACAGTTTGACCGCCTGAGTCACTGACGTGTGGGGGCCACCTCGCTAACTAATCTGGCTTAGTGCTAACTAACTCGGTTAGTTAGGTGAGTCACTGACCAGTGGGCTCCACTGGTCAGGGTTGACCTGCACCAGCCGCTGTTGACTTGCTGACATCACACTGACGTCAGGCTGACGCAGAAAATCATTTTCTCGATTAAAAACAATTCAGAAATTCCAGAAAATGCCCTAAACTTCTAAAATTCATAGAAATTCAATCGTAGCTCCAAATGAGATAAATTATATATGAAAAATTATCAGAAAAATCCAATCTATCCATTTATGCTACTTTCATGCATGAAAAACCAACTTATACCTGCTGTATAAGTGAAAACATTCAAATGGCATTTTAAATGCTCAAACTAGAGTTTGCATTTGAACCTTTGGTTCAAATGGACTCCCTTGCACTTGTTGCTAGCTGCATTAGCTCAATTCATAGCATATTGCCATGTCACATTCATGCATCATATTGTGCATTGCATTGATTGTGTTCTTCCTTGTTTGCCGGTGTTTGCCCCCTCTCGATAGATGTGGTTCCGACGATGAGTTCGATGACACCGATGAAGAACTATACTATCTTCAGAAGTGCCAGGCAAGCAAAACCCCCTTGTTCATTCTGATACAGTCCCACTCTCTCGCTCCTGCTCTCTTTTACTGCATTAGGACAACAACGATTCATCTGTTACTTGCTGCGGTAGCTGAACCCCTTTATCCTCTGCATGACCTGTCATTGCCACAGTAAATAGATGAAACCCACTAGCATGAGTAGGAGTTGTCTGAGCCCTGATGTGCCTACTCATTCCTGCTTGTTTGTCATGCCTGCTATTTCTTAGAGTTGCGTTAGGTCTGATTCATCGGGAATGAATTGGAAAGTGGTGAACATGTCCTACTGTGTGAGAGCTAAGTGTGTGAACACGATTTGGTAAAGGTAGCGGTGAGAGGCCATGTAGGAGTACATGGTGGGTTGTCTCATTGAAGCCGTCCTCAGGAACTGAGTTCTGTGTTTGTGATCCATGAACAGTTATTACCACGCATTGGAATGCTTAAGTGCCCCTCTCGACTTATTAATCAACCTGATCTCTGTCCAGGAGTTGCAACTAGTTTCTGGTGTTTGTAGGTAGTGTTATTAGTCTACCAAGTGGCACCCGGTACGGGTGGGCTTGGGACAGACTAGGCACACGTGGCCTGGTGTACCGAGTGGCACCCGGATGGTGGGCTCGGGAACCCTGCACACATCGTTTGGGGCCGTGAGCGACACCCCGGCCGGATCTCCTTGCGGATGGAACCCGAATAGGCGATAAACCTGGACTAGAGACTTGTGTGGTTAGTTAGGTCGTGGCCGACTCCCTCGCCAGGCTTCTGCTTGAAGGTTGCCGAGGTACACGACGTGTACATGGTGGTAAGTGGCGAGAGCGTGTGTGACGAAGTACACCCCTGCAGGGTTAATATGATCTATTCGAATAGCCGTGTCCGCGGTAAAGGACTTCTGGGTTGCCTATAACAGTTCATAGACAAGTGAAAGTGGATACTCTAAACTGCGCAAGATAAGCGTGAGTGCTATGGATGGCGTTCTCGAAGGGAGACGGGAGCGGATCCATAGTGGTGTATTGATATGGTGAATATGTGGACTCGTGTGCGCCACCTCAAAAGAGTTACTTGCAGTCGTAGTTCAGGATAGCCACCGAGTCAAAGCTAGCTTGCTGCAGTTAAACTCCACCACCCCCTTTGTTGATACCGATGCATATGTAGATAGTTCTGATGTAAGTCTTGCTGGGTACATTTGTACTCACGTTTGCCTATTCTATGTTTTGCAGAGAGATGTCAGTCTTGCTAGTAGTTCCGTGTGGACTTCGACATTTAGCTTGATACCTCAGCTACGATCTTGTGCCCTCGGCAGGATCTGGTAGATAGTCAGGCTTCTCAGCCTTTTTCATTTGTAGATGTCTGTACTCAGACATGTTAAGCTTCCGCATGTGCTTTGGTTTGTATGCTCTGAATGTTGGGTCATGAGACCCATGTTTGTAATATCTCGCTCTTCGGAGCCTAATGAATAAATACTCTGAGTCGTAGAGTCTTGTTGTGATGCCATGTTGTATTTGCACATATCGAGCATATTGTGTGTATGATTGAAATGCTTGGTATGTGTGGGATCTGACAATCTAGTTGTCTATCCTTAGCAGCCTCTCTTATGGGGAAATGTAGTCTAGTGCCTCCTTGAGCCATAGTAGTCCGCTACAGCCCGGTTCACCGGAGTCCTGCTAGCCCAGCACTACTGCTTTGGGCACTTGACTGGCCGGCATGTGTTTCATATCGTTCCTGTGTCTGTCCCTTCGGGGAAATGTCACGCGGTGACATCCGGAGTCCTGCCTAGCCTGCTACAGCCCGGGTTCCTGGAGTCCTGTTAGCCCAGTGCTACAGCCCGGATTCGCACGCTGCTGACCGACACGTTCGATGTTGATTCATGTATGCCTGTCCCCATACGTTAGTGCCGCTTTGGGTTCACGACTAGCCATGTCGGCCCGGGTTCTCTGTCATATGGATGCTAGCGACATTGTCATATACGTGAGCCAAAAGGCGCAAACGGTCCCGGGCCATGGTAAGGCGACACCCGTGGGAGTACCGTGCCTGAGGCCGCAAAGTGATATGAGGTGTTACAGGCTAGATCGGTGTGACTTGGAATCGGGGTCCCGACACTCGCGGGGCTGGTCCCCGACGTGGCCGTCCATCGCGGGAGGCATCGCTGGCGGAGGCACGGCCACCGCGCCGCCTCGCCCCCCTCTTCGCCGACCGCCACGGCGACCTCGGCCTCGCCCCTCCCCCTTCCTCTCGTGGCCGACTCTGCCGCCGCGGGCTCCTGAGAAGGGGGAACGCGCTGTCGAGCGGCAACCCTCGCCGCCACCGTCGAAGGCCCAGCACCCCCTCTCGCCATGGTGGGTGGAACAAAGGAGCGAAGGAGGAAGAGGATGGATGCAGAGAGGATGCGGGATGACATCCCCCTCCCCCTCCTTGGACGGGGTCGGGGCTCGGCCGCCCCATTCATGAAATGCAGCCATCGGAGACGCGAGGAATCGGAACCAACCCGCTGCCCCAATCAGCGATGGCCCGGTTTCCCGCCCACCGCCTGCCACCTGCATGAAGGACGTGTGGCGAGTGAGCAGAATCGAGGGGACAGGTGAGGCGACCGGTCCCCACCCTGTGATCGTGGGGCGTGGGCGCCTTGAAGACTGCGACCCGAGTCCACTCAGTAAATGAGCCGCGCCTCCACGCCTCCCTCTTTTTATGGGGAAGGCGTGAGCCGCCTCTTTACTGCGACGTGACGCATGCGTGCGGGAACCGCCCCACGCATGACCCCCATGTCACGCACAACCCTCCACGTCGCGCGCTCAATGCGGGTCATGGGGAAGCGCAGCAGACGAAGAGTTACTGCGGTAAAAATCCGCCCCGCCTGCCCGCGCACCGTTCTGGGCCTGGCCCAACAACGTGTCGCGCTTATGTGTGGCCCAGGCCCGGGGGCTCCTGTCGGTGTACAAAAGTAGGGGCTCTCCTTTTGACCCCTTTAGTTGTGCACGGGCAGTCAGAGCCACGTGCCGCGGCCGCACGTAGCAGGGCAGAGGAGGGGAGCTAGAGAGAAGCCGAAGCACAAGACAACCGAGGCAACGCCAAGACCAGAAACACCAAAGAGCAAAAGGGCGAGGTGGACTCCCCCGGCAAGGCCCTTGCCGGGGGCAGCCTCCACGGCCCCGGCAAGAGCCTTGCTGGGGCAACTTTCCCAATACCAGCAGAGCGAGCCACCCTCGAGCCCAAGAATTCCAAACGCCGCCAACGACTACGTTGGAACCAAAGCTCGGGAGGCACTTCTGTGGTGGCATGCGGATCTTTGTCAAGATCATAAACATGTAGGATCAGGTAAGGACCAGAAGACGGCGACCCTCGGCGGGATCCTAGCCGAGGAGAGCCACAAGACCCCCGACAAGCGCCTTGCCGGGGACGACTGCGACGCCACGGAAAGACCCTTGCCGGGCCCCCGGCAAGGCCCTTGCCGAGGACATCAGCCGGGCCACAGCCAGGCCCGCGTCGACCAAGACTCCACCGCCGTTCGCATGCAGCTGCCAGCCCGACCAGCTGGGCAGGCACCTGCGTGGCAACATACGGCTCCCAGGCCAACTCAGCAAGCACCTGCGTGGTGGCATGCAGATCTTCGTGAAGGCCCTACCACCGCGCCACCTCAGCTGCCTGCCTGCCTACATGGCGACACATGCATCGCTGGCCTGGGCGCGTGTCGAAGCGAGGCGAGGTGGCGACGGACGGGACGGGCCTCGTTCCCGTCCCCGATAAGCTAGCAACACTGTAGACCTTTCCACCTCCTGTGTGCCACTGTGGCAGC
Organism: Triticum aestivum; assembly: GCF_018294505.1. Classification (NCBI taxonomy): domain Eukaryota; kingdom Viridiplantae; phylum Streptophyta; class Magnoliopsida; order Poales; family Poaceae; genus Triticum; species Triticum aestivum. Next base: position 17,519,313 of record NC_057796.1, read on the forward strand.
CCCTTTCGACTATAAAAGGAGGCCCATGGCATACTGGAGAGGGATTCGGCTCTTTTGGGCAAGTTACACCCCGTAGCTAGCTCAAGAACACAAGAACACTCAATACATCCAGCAAAGCAGGACTAGGGTATTACGCATCTTCGCGGCCCGAACTTGGATAAACGATCCATGTGCTTCCTGTTAGACCTGCTCTTCTCACAACCCCGCGCCCCGCCAACCGTAGTAGGGATTCTTGTGATCCCATAGGTGTCGTTTCCCACCGACATTCCCTCTTCATGTAAACCTTGTAAAATAAGAGAGAAAAGGCATAAGTATTGTGACATAATGTGTAATAACAGCCCATAATGCAATAAATATTGATATAAAAGCATGATGCAAAATGGACGTATCAGCGGTGTCGACGGTGGCCTCGAAGACGAGGTGCTCCTCCAAGATCTGGCGGTCGACACGCATGTCAGCCATAGCGACCTCGTTCGTGCGTGCGTCCGCATGCTACTCAGCTCCACGTTATACTACATGTAAAATTGCTGTGGGCGGCGCTTAATTGGAGGAGGGGGCAGTGATTTCGGTGGAAGGTGTCGCTCCGTCAGTCAGGGCATGTGGGACGGGAAAGGAGGAGGATGGTGTGGGTGGGTGTGGATTACCTGACCATATCTACGAGGCCGTGCAGCAAGAAGAAGGGTTGCCGACGAGGAGGTCGCGCAGCAAGAAGAAAGGTCGCCGGCGAGGAGGCGGCGCTGCAAGAAGAAGGGTCGCCGGCGAGGAGGCGGCGCTGCAAGAAGAAGGGTGGCCGGCGAGGAGGTGGCACTGCAAGAAGAAGGGTTGCCGGCGAGGAGGCTGAGCTGCCAGTAAGCAGGAGTGAAGGTTTGAACTTGGAAAGCAAGGAGGAACAATGGAAATGTGGCTTTTGGTAGGAGGGAGGGGGCGGGGAGATAGATATTTCCGCGGTGGCAAAAAATTTTCTCTCGGTGCCGCGAGAAACTGGCACGCAAGTGTGGTTCAAGCGGGGGCGATGGACTGTAGACGACGAAGCTTCCTGCGTAAGCTAGACAAGACGGTGCGCCAAGATATTTTATATCGCATCCCACAGGATTCTTTCTAGTAAACTGTTTGTGGTATACCTGATTTTTTTCATTATGTTTTGAAAGACAAAATGGTGTTACGGATGGAAAGGATGGTATTTGAATTGCTAGAACATTTACGTACAGTGAACATGCAACTAGTAAATGAGTGTCGTGTTTAAATCTGGAATTATTCCGGGTTCGTTTGGCATTTTTATGCATTAATTGAGTTTCTGGGCATTTAATCTGCATAATTCAAATTTGAACTACAAGCACATGCTCCAATGCATCAAAGTTTGCTAAAAATCACGTGTGTCTTTGGGTGAATTTATAGGTCCCATGCAAGAAATGGGAATAAAATTCAAACATCTGGATGTCGTGGCTCGGCCGGAATGATTGAGAAACTTGGTTTTTTAATTCCTGTAAATCCAAAACATGGCTAAAAATCATGGAACTTGGCATGGTGTCATGACATGGCACCAACATGCTGTAATAAACTTTTTTGCCGAATTGGGGCATGCTTTGGTGTAAGCTTCTTGCAAACCGGAGCTTCCCTCAAAAAGGCTCCTGGTTCGGAGAGGGAACGTGTCACCTCCGTGTGCGAAACGACATACGTACACTGCCTTCTCCCACCTTAATTTTTTTACACATGCAGATTAGACAAAATAGAAGTATCGTGCTAAATTTTGGAATTATTCCGTGTTCGTTTGGCTTTTTTATACATTAATTGAGTTTCTGGGCATTTAATGTGCATAATTCAAATTTGAACTACAAGCACGTGCTCCAGTGCACCAAAGTTATTTGAAAAATCACATGTGTGTCCTTGGGTGAATTTCTAGGTCCCATGCAAGAGATGGGAGTGAAATTCAAACATCTGGGTGTCGTGACTCGGCCGGAAAGATTGAGAAACTTAGTTTTTTAATTCCTGTAATTCCAAAACAAGCCTGAAAATCATGAAAGTTGGCATGGTCTCATGACATGGCACCAACATGCTGCGGTAATTTTTTTGGCCAAATTGGGACAAGCTTTGGTGTAGGCTCCTTGCAAACCAGAGCTTCCCTCAAGAAGGCTCGTGGTTCCGAGAGGGAACGTGTCACCTCCGTGTGCGAAACAACATACGTACACTGCCTTGTCCCGCCTTAATTTTTTTACACATCCAGATTAGACCAAACAGAAGTACCGTGCTACATTTTGGAATTATTACGGATTCATTTGGCCTTTTTTATACATTAATTGAGTTTCTGGGCATTTAATGTGCATAATTCAAATTTGAACTACAAGCACAGGCTCCAATGCACCAAAGTTGTTTGAAAAATCACATGTGTGTCCTTGGGTGAATTTCTAGATCCCATGCAAGAGATTGAGTGAAATTCAAACATTTGGGCGTCGTGGCTCGGCCAGAAAGATTGAGAAACTTTGTTTTTTAATTCCTGTAATTCCAAAACACACCTGAAAATCATGAAACTTGGCATGGTCTCATGACATGGCACCAACATGCTGCCGTGATTTTTTTGGCCGAATTGGGCCAAGCTTTCATGTAGGCTTCTTGCAAACCGAAGCTTCCCTCAAGAAGGCTGGTGGTTCCGAGAGGGATCGTGTCACCTCCGTGCGCGAAACACATATGTACACTGCCTTGTCCCGCCTTAATTTTTTTACACAGCCAGTTAAACCAAATAGAAGTACCGTGCTAAATTTTGGAATTATTCCGGGCTCGTTTCGCCTTTTTTATACATTAATTGAGTTCCTGGGCATTTAATGTGCATAATTCAAATTTGAACTACAAGCACAGGCTCCAGTGCACCAAAGTTGTGTGAAAAATCACATGTGTGTCCTTGGGTGAATTTCTAGGTCCCATGCAAGAGATTGGAGTGAAATTCAAACATCTGGGCGTCGTGGCTCAGCCGGAAAGATTGAGAAACTTGGTTTTTTAATTCTTGTAATTCCAAAACACGCCTGAAAATCATGAAACTTGGCATGCTCTCATGACATGGCACGAACATGCTGCGGTAATTTTTTTGGCCAAATTTGGACAAGCTTCGTTGTAAGCTTCTTGCAAACCGGAGCTTCCCTCAAGAAGGCTCGTGGTTCCGAGGGGGAACGTGCCACCTCCGTGTGCGAAACGACATACGTACACTTCCTTCTCCCGCCTTAATTTTTTTACACAGCCAGATTAGACCAAATAGAAGTACCATGCTAAATTTTGGAATTATTCCGTGCTCGTTTCGCCTTTTTCATACATTAATTTAGTTTTGCGCATTTAATGTGCATAATTCAAATTCAAACTATAAGCACATGCTCTAGTGCACCAAAGTTGTTTGAAAAATCACATGTGTGTCCTTGGGTGAATTTATAGGTCCCATGCAAGAGATGGGAGTGAAATTCAAACATCTGGGCGTCGTGGCTCGGCCGGAAAGATTGAGAAACTTGGTTTTTATTTCCTGTAATTCCAAAACACGTTTGAAAATCATGAAACTTGGCATGGTCTCATGACATGGCACCAACATGTTGCGGTATTTTTTTGGCCGAATTGGGACAAGCTTTGGTGTAGACATCTTGCAAACCGGAGATTCCCTCAAGAAGGCTCGTGGTTCCGAGAGGGAACGTATCACCTCCGTGTGCGAAACGACATACGTACACTACCTTCTCCCACCTTAATTTTTTACACAGCCAGATTAGACCAAATAGAAGTACCGTGCTAAATTTTGTAATTATTCCGGGCTCGTTTCGCCTTTTTTATACATTAATTGCGTTTTTGGGCATTTAATGTGCATAATTCAAATTTGAACTACATGCATATGCTCCAGTGCACCAAAGTTGTTTGAAAAATAACATGTGTGTACTTGGGTGAATTTCTAGGTCCCATGCAAGAGGTGGGAGTGAAATTCAAACATCTGGGCGTCGTGGCTCGGCTGGAAAGATGGAGAAACTTGGTTTTTTAATTCCTGTTTCAAAACACGCCTGAAAATCATGAAACTTGGCATGGTCTCATAACATGGCACCAACATGCTGTGGTAATTTTTCTGTCCGATTTGCGAAGGCCCACACATTAACAATCAACAAAGTCATTTTGGAACAAGTGTTGTCACGTTACATATCGGAAACACAAGTATTATTGAAACCGTGGGCGTTCGACTTACAAATTACGTGCGGACACGCGTCCCCTTTTTTATTGGCTAGGAGGTGCCATGCGGGGTAGCTATTTGAGTACGGGAGGCGTGCGATCAGACCCCTGCGCGTGCTCATCGGGAGGAGAGCCCTTTTAGCGCTACCCACCACACACCTCCCTTCCAACGTCTCCATTAATGGCGCCCGAGCACCTGTTCTACGACGTGGCTATATGTCTCACTGGACTGAAATTTAAGAGAGAAAAATGAAAATCTGAAAAGAAAGTTTTGCACGGATCTTGATGTAAGATCTGACGGACCTATATAGCATCGACTGTGACTTATAGAAAGCATGATGAATATAAGAACGATGACAGTGGATAATAATTGTTTTACATATTTAGAAACATAATTAAAAAAAGCCACATGCGGCAACGCCTGAAATACACAAGGGCAAAAGAAGAAGGAAGACAAAGATCTGGCTCGCTTATCTCTACTTTCTTGATGCGTTGCAGCAGGCCGCGGGAACTAGTCTCCGCGGCGAGCAGCGACGAGCTCTTTCTTGTCCTCAAGATGCTGCTTGAGAGCATCCACGGATTCTCCACTAGACTTCTGCGCTCGATGCGCATCATGGCATTCTCGTCCATATGTTTCTCGATGATGACGTCGGTCCTCTTCAACAAGGCAGTGGTCTGCTCCTGCTGCTCCGCACTTCCGATGATCTTAGCCCTCAGCAGGTCGCGCTCGGCCCGGAGCTTTGCATTGCTCTCATTTAGTTGCCGGATGACGTCGGTAGACTGTTCAAACGAGGCTTTCAGGTCATCCTGCAACCTCTCCCACCTGGAGATCTGATCCATCTGCCTAAGGACGAGGGCACGCATGCGCCTGTAAGAGTCCTCGTCTGCCCGCGAGGCATTTTCCCAGGCCGGCGCGGCGCGGGAGGACATCTCTGCTGCATTAGCGCCGCGGCGGGACATCTCTTCTGCTTCCGCGGCCCGGCCGGACCAGTCTGCTGCATCGACGGCACGGCGAGTCCTCCGTGCTACTTCGGCAGCGCGACGGGACCTCTACTCTGCTGCTACGGCCGTGCGGCGGGACATGTTGGCTGCTATCGCGGCGAGGCGTGACATCTCTCGTGCTCCCTCTTCCAAGCTCGCCTCTCCCTGGTGGCAAACTCTCGACCCAGAACTCACGCTGGCCATGGCGGACGCAAGGGGACGATGATGAATGACTTGTCTGTTTTTGACTTTTTGTGGATGAGGAGTTGAGGAGGAATGTGCAGTCATCTTGGAGTAGTTGTATTTATAACCGCGAAGTAATACGCTCCTAAGTGGGAAACCGTTTAGGTTTTGATCGGTGTGAACAGGTTTGCAATTTGGAATGTGACGGGACGCAGCCTCCCTATTCTTCTAAAAAAATTGTGACGGGACGCATGCTCAAAATTTACCGACGGTTATAAGTGTGGCACTATTCCCGGAAGGCATAACATGGGCACGTACGCCTTCTCGGTCGCATACGTGGCATTTGCACCGTAGGGTGCACCGCAATAGGCAATGTCAGCACCATCGCGCACGGTTCTTTTAATTAGAATGTGTGTGTCCGTCTAGCGCACACACGTTGATCTATCTAACTGTTTCAGTTTATTATGGCTAATCGCAAACAGTTCATCCATGTTAAGTGTATGCCATCAATCGCAGACACTTTGATCTGGCTGACCCGTTTCTGTTCTGTTGCCTAATCACAAACAGTTAATCCTTCTGAAGTGTATGCTCTCAATCACACACACTTTGATCTAGCTGACCGTTTCTTTTGTGTTGCCTAATCACAAACAGTTCATCCGAGTCAACCGTATGTTGTGTATCGCACACGCCTTCATCTGGCTGCCCGTTTCTTTTGTTCCTCCTCTTCGCAAACAGTTAATTGAACTGAACCGTATGCCCTTCATCGCACACGCAATGAAAACCTGAACCGTGTTTGATGCATCCATCATCGCAAACATTTTATACATTTCTGACAGTTTTCATACATCACCATTTGCAATTATTGCATCGCACATAGTTTCTCGAAGGGTCTCTGATCGTAGTGTCGCGTTAGTAGCATCCTGCAGTAGTGGTACTATGCCGACGACAAAGTCGTCGGCATAGCTCTTACCTATGCCAACGGTAGTTGACGGTGTCATGGGCTAGGGGGTACCAACCTAGCCTGTCCCCACACTTCGGGCTGGGCCAAGGGGCCCTCATTCTTTATGAGATGGACTCCGAGGCCGTACACTGGGGAGGAGATCAAGACTGCATCTACCGAAGACTTGCCGTACACTCTAAGACCTCTTCCACCACCTCCACGCCAGGATACCAACTCTGTAACCATAGATACCCTACTCGGCGTGTATATAAGCCGAGGGTTTTCGCTTGTAGAGGGGACATCAACGCAATCTCATCCTCCTAGGCCTAGAGTTTGACCACATCTATAGATCTCAAGGTAGATCAACTCTATACTTGTAACATCTTCATCAATATAAACAAGAGCATGACGTAGGGTTTTACCTCTATTAAGAGGGACCAAACTTGGGTAAACATCGTCTCCCCTATTCTAGTTACAAAAATCCACAGCTTGGAACCCCATACCTCGAGGTCTGCCAGTTTTTACACTGACACTGGTGCTTCATTGAGAGTTCCGCTATGAGATCGATAGAAGGATCGATGGCTCATCTGCCGATCAACCGCGACAACGGCTGCGTAAACATTTACGTCCCAGGCCAACTTTTTGTGTTTGGCAGCATGACCTTCTGCGCCGACTCTGCTAGCCATCTGGCCTCCATGGAAAACTAGGCCCCAAGTCGTATCATGACCTTTGGAGGCCTGGAGTACACCACGGATGCCCGCGGCAAGCTAATCTTGACAAGCTGGACCCCCATCCAGGCGGCGGAGACTCCCGACGACGGGCTAATCTTGACAAGCTGGACCCCATCCATGCGGTGGAGACTCCCAATGACGGAACCCCAGCTTCGGGACCGAACGCCGTTCATAACACCGGGCTGGGGTCTCTGGCGTTGCCGGAAGTCCCCGACATTACGACCCCGAGTGATCTCTCCTCGGCTCCTGCCTCAGATGGGAATCCTGCCCCTATCTCTGAAACTATGTCAAATTCAGAACCAACCCCAGCACTGGACCTAGAGTCGCCCGTGGGTCTTCTCTGCACTGAAATAATACCGAGCTATATGTTTGCTGTACTTCGAGTCAGCCCCGCCTATAGCCCGGTCGTAAGAACCGAAGAGACGTCTCGCCTAAACAAGATGCTTGACCGCATCCAGAGCATGACAATTTCATTGGGCTTAAAGCCGATGACCGGGAAATTTATACCCCACCCACCACTCACCTAGTTGCCACCATCGATGATTTAACCGATGTACTAGACTATGATGAGGCCACCGACATGGATGAAAATGTCAAAGGCCTCCTGGGAAACACCTGGTCTTTGAGAAACACCGGCAAATGGACCGCAACATCCACCTGCGATGTCTATATGGGCGACTCCCCAAAACCCCTTCCAAGACGCCAGTGGAGACGCAGAAGGGGTACCAACGCGGAACCCAGTGGGAACAACGGCACCACCGATACGGCGGCCAATGATGTAGAGCATCCTGAGGAGGACGTTCAAGCCTCCCCAGATCACCACGTCGACCCCGAGGGAATCCCCACGCACTCGGATCCCGACGACCTCTTTGAAGGGGCCGATGATAACTACATGCTGGAATCCGAGGAGGACGTGAGCCTCGAAACCGAACACTTTATAGTTCCCGAAAACCTCCTCGGTCCATCTATGGATCACGAGGACGTGCACCTGTCGACTTCCGACAGGATACTACCTAGTTCCAAGGTCCAGCACACCTGATCTGTTTCACAGACATGGTAATGGAACATCAATTCCTAGAAAACTTTTAAGACCATCAATATAGAATCGTACGATGGCACTACGAACCCAGCCGTATGGATCGAAGATTTTCTTCTCCATATTCACATGGCTAACACAGATGGCCTCCACGCCATCAAATATTTGCCGCTCAAACTAAAAGGGTCGGTAAGGCATTGGCTTAATAGCCTTCCTCTGCACTCCATCGGCAGCTGGGAGGCCCTTGAAGACGCCTTTCGGGCGTGCTTTCAAGGAACGTATGTCTGAGCCCCGGACGCTGATGATCTCGCCCGCGTTACCCAACAGCCCAGCGAGTCAGCCCAGAAATTTTGGAATTAGCTTCCTCACTGAAAAGAATCAGATCATTGACTGCTTGGATGTCGAGGCCATCGCGGCCTTTAAAAATTATATTCGACATGAATGGCTAGCACATCATCTCAGTCAGGATAAACCGAGGACCATCGCAGCCCTCACCTCAGTAGTGAACTCCTTTTGCGTGGGAGAACATAGCTGGCTAGCTCGTAGCTCTCATAACGGTGAAGTAGGTACCTCGGAGACTTGCGATGCCAACGACAAGCCCACGCGCAACAAAAATAAAAGCAGGCACAGAAATGGCAGAAGCGACACAGAGGACGCCGCAATCAGGACACAGAGGACGCCACAATCAGTGCAGGGTTCACCGGACCTAAAGCCGGACCGAAGCGAAAACCCTTTAAAGGGAACAAGGATGGTCCAACCCAGCTCGACAAAATCATTGACAGGCCTTGCCGAATTCATGGCACCACGGACAAGATAGCGACGAAGGGTCAGAATAAAATCCAAAACTACAGTGAAGACGAGGATGAACCTCGGCAGCCCAGCAATTAGGGCCAAAAGAAGTTTCCTAACGAGGTGAAAGAAGTCAATATGATTTACGTCACCCACACCCCTAAAAGAAAGCAGACGCGCATACTTCGAGAGATTTATGCGTTGGAGCCAGTGGCCCCAAAGTTTAACCCATGGTATGCTTACCCGATAACATTCGATAAACATGACCACCCGACCAGCATCAGGCACGGCGGGACTGCAGCCCTCGTCCTGGACCCATTTGTTGATGACTTCCATCTGACACGCGTCGGATGGAGGAAGCAGCCTCAGCCTAATCTACGAGCACATGGTTAGGAAGATGGGCATCGACTCATCTCGGATCAATCCGAACAACACAATCTTTAAAGGTGTCATCCCAGGTGTTGAGGCCCGCTAGAAATGTAAGTCTTTTTAGATATTTCAATATGGACTACATACTAAGAGTCTATATTAAAATCTCTAAAAAGACTTATATTTAGGAACGAAGGGAGTACACGACTGCTTACCGTGCCGCCATACATGGTGACTTGCAGGGCTCTAGCAGAGAAGCTACCAGGCTAGTCTCTGATTTCAGCCAAGCTTGGGTTTCCGGGGCCCTCTGGACCTCCTGAAGCTCTCTGGCCACCTCAGCAAACCGACATGCTCTTTGCTCTGTGTGCGTGGCGGTCCGAGGGACGGAGGCAGCAGCGATGCACTTGTTTTGCAGATCGGTTTCTGCCTCCAACCTCCCTAGCTCAAATAAGATGACCCTTGCAGACATATAAATTGTTGGATACGGCTGACACAACACAAATAAGATGACCCTTGCAGACATATAAATTGTTGGATACGGATGAAACAACAAACAAACAAACGAACAAACAAACGAACAAACAAACGAAACAGCAGATTGGTATATAAGCCCAATGTAATACTTAGCTTACCATATCTAAGCCGGACTGCCAAGGGGAAAGCACTCGGTGTATACTGAATAAGCCGTGCCGCCCAGTTAAAGCACTTGGCTTACATAACCGTAAGCCATATAGCCTAGAAAATACACACGGCGTATAAAAACCAAAGGATCAGATGGTATCTGCCGTTGTATATATACTCCGGGTGTGCCAGCTGCATACTCGGTTACGATGGTCACGTGGCAACAAATGCGGCCCAGCTTGCCGGAGAAAGCCGGGAGAACACACTCGGCTTACAGGATAAGCCGTACATGCCCAGGGGCACACGGCGTTCTTCAAGTACATGGCTTACGTGTAAGCCGTTCACCGAAGCTGACATACGGCTTACAGGGACGTCCCGGTTTACTTGTAAACTGTGTGGCCCACTGCGCACACGACTTAGTGTAACACACGGCTTATTGTCACGCCATGTTGTGTCACCGTTAGATGATGCTGGTCGTGATCTCACTTTGTTTACCGGGTGCCACCGTTTTATACTCAGCTTACCTATAAGCCATGTTCCTGATATCCAACACTCAGCTTATAACCCCTAAGCCGAAACATACTAAGCCGTGTACACTAAACTGAGTGTAACATTCGGCGTACACTTCGTCGTGGTTAAAATCATTTGTTTTTCATGTAGTTTGAGCCCTTAGTTTACTCTTGAAGCAAGTTGTCGAATATATGTGCATCTGAAGCAAAAACTAGATCACCAAAGTCTTAGCTAACTAGTTTTGCAGCTCGTAATCACATACGTAGTAAAATTAAGAATGCCCATCACATTAATGGATCAACTATATCGACGACGCCACATGACTTACGTAGACTCGTGTACAAGCTAAATATATTGATTATTAAGGTGAAGATAATAATATTGGACTTCTCATTAATAATATTTCAGTGATGCTTGTTTCCGGTGATTCTCCATGTGTATACAAAAGTAACAGACAAGAAAGCATGTTAAAGACTTTTATATATGTAATACAAAGCAGGATAAGGATGTAGCGTCAAGATGGGGCTTTCCGCGCAGTTTGCTTTAGCACGTGAGATTGAGGCAACTAGCCATGCAAGTGGCACATGATAGATTAACCTATAAACAGTTCTGGCCAACCGGGTGCTAGGTAATTTGAATGGCAACTAGCCATGCAAGTGGCACACGATGGATTAACCTATAAACCACATGGCTAATTGGGCGCTAGGTGATTTGAATAGGATCCACGGCTGCACCTCGATCCTTGTGGACGCTGCTGGTCTAGAGCAAGAGTCGATGAACTTTAGCCTCGACCTCTCAATCTACGCGTGCATGTTGAAGCATCTTTCTCGTAGGACCCGTACCGGCTATAAGGGCATCTCTAACAGGTTGTTTGTTAGTCTTGTTGGTTATCTACATATAACAACTTTGTTCTTCTCCACATTTATTACATGCCACATCATCATTATGTTTTAAGTGGCAAATTTACCAACACCTATCTTACATCTGTTGAAGATGCCCTAAGTTCACTGCCAATTTTTCATTTGAATAGGCACTGCCTTGAATCGATTGAGGCAACTAGCCATGTGGCACATGATGAATTAACCTATAAATCACTACTTGGCCAATTGGTACAATTTGAATAGGAACCACAGCTAAACCTCCTTGTGGATGCTGCTCATCTTTAACTAGACCTACCACGACTAGCCCTTGGCGGTTTAGTTTTATAGAAGAAACAACTGAGGACGCCGCGCCAAGTCCAAGACTCAAAAGCTGCTGCTCCGCTAGCCACCCGAGCGACGCTCGGTTCCTCGACGCTGCTTATCTAAAGTACCTCCTAGTCCTCTAGTTGATTAATTTAGCCTCAGGCTCTCAATCTACACGTGCTGAAGCATCTTCTGGCCGGCTATAAATGCACTGCCTAGCAACACCCTTTGTGCCACCATCCTAGCTAGTGAAGCAGCAGCTTGCCCAGCAGTCACCACCACATCCTCCACTATTTCCCTTAGCGTGCGTACTGGGATCCAAGGACGTAGTTGCTAGCAATGGCGCATCTGCGGCTCCACGGCACCATCGATGCTACCATCGTGGGGGCTGACAACCTCCATGATCGCTCGCGCCACACCGGCAAGGTCCCCGGTTTCCTCGGCAATGTATGTCTTCTTAATCTTATCAGTTTATATCATGGTTTGAAATAGCGTGCTATCTATTTTATAGTGGCGCTATACCGCTTAGAGGGGCATCATGTTAAGCCGTTTAGCAACTAATTCTCGTACGTAGATTGTGCAAGGTGTCCAGGAGACGACGGGTTTGGGCAAGGGCCTGCCGCGGATGTACGCGGCCATCTTCCTCGGCAGTGCATGCGTCGCCCGGACGCGTACCATCGCCGTCCCTGCCGCCGGAAGCGCGCGGTGGAACGAGCCGCTCCGCGCCTACTGCGCCCACCACGCGGCCGACGTCGTCATCTCCGTCATGATCGAGCAGCTCGGCCTCGACGGCGACACCGTCCTCGGCCGCGCCTACCTGCCCGCCCGGGAGCTCCTCAGCGACGACACAACCATCGACCGCTGGTTCGACGTCCTTGGCACCAACAGGAAGAAGCTCCCGGATGGGCCCAAGATACACGTGCAGATCAGCTTCCGCGACGTCGCCGACCAAGGCCTGGCGTGGGGCGGCGGCGTTGGCGGCGGCGGCAGCTTCGGGGTGCCCCGCACCTTCTTCTCGCAGAGGCCGGGGTGCAGGGTCACCCTGTACCAGGACGCGCACGCGTCCGAGGAGTTCGAGCCCAAGATCCAGCTCGACGGCGGCGGGCTCTACAAGCCTGGGCACTGCTGGGAGGACCTGTACGACGCCATCAGCAACGCACGGCACCTGGTGTACATCACCGGCTGGTCGGTGTTCCCCCACATCACGCTCCTACGGGAGCGGGACGGCAAGCAGGAAACTCTTGGCGAGCTCCTGAAGCGCAAGGCCGGCGAGGGCGTGCAAGTGCTCATGCTGGTGTGGAACGACGTCTCCTCCATCGATGGCTTGCTCGCCGGCCTCATGGACACCAGGGACGAGCAGACGGCCAACTACTTCCAGGGCAGCCGCGTGCAGTGCGTCCTCTGCCCGAGGAACATGTACGTCAGAGGCCACATCTTCGACGCCAAGACGGACACGTTCGTCTACAGCCACCACCAGAAGGCCATCGTCGTGGACCAGGAGCTGCCGCCTTTGTCGTCGGGCTCGGACGGCCGCCACCAGATCGTCAGCTTCCTCGGCGGCCTCGACGTGTGCCATGGACGCTACGACACGCAGTCCCACTCCCTGTTCAGGACGCTGGGCGCGGGGCAGCCGCACGGCGACGACTTCAGCCAAGTCAACTTCAGCGACGAGGACGCCACGCTCGGCAAGGGCGGGCCCAGGGAGCCATGGCACGACATCCACGCCAAGGTCGAGGGCCCCGTCGCGTGGGACGTGCTCCACAACTTCGAGCAGCGCTGGAGGAAGAAAGGCGGCGGCGACAAGGAGCAACTGGTCGACCTCGCAGCCCTCGAGGGCAAGGTCGCGCCGGCCTCGTGGGCGGTCACGCTCCCCGGCGACCAGGAGGCGTGGAATGTGCAGCTCTTCCGGTCCATCGACAACATCGACACCGTGGGCTTCCCCGACTCCATGGAGGCCGCCTTCAAGGCCGGTCTCCTCCAGGACAAGCACCGGGTGTACGAGAGGAGCATCCAGGACGCCTACATCCACGCCATACGTGCCGCCAAAAGCTTCATCTACATCGAGAACCAGTACTTCATCGGCAGCTCCTTCCAGTGGAAGTCCCACGACGGCATAGACCCGGGGGACGTCGGGGCGTGCCAGCTGATCCCCAGAGAGCTCTCGCTCAAGATCGTGAGGAAGATCGAGGACGGCGAACGCTTCGCGGTCTACATCGTGGTGCCCATGTGGTCCGAAGGCGCCCCTACGGGCCGATACAGGCAGGCGATGCTGGACAACCAGAGGAGGACGATGGCGTTGATGTACGACGACATCGCCGTTGCGCTGCAGGCCAAGAGGATAGACGCCAACCCAAGGGACTACCTTACCTTCTTCTGCTTAGGGAACCGGGAGGCAAGCAACCCGAAGGGCGGCGAGTACCAGCCTCCGCACCGCCCGCAGGACGGGACGGACTATGCCAGGGCGCAGATGGCACGCCGGTTCATGATCTACGTTCACTCCAAGATGATGATAGGTACTACACTACTTAATTTCTCCCACCCTTTCCATTAATATATGCTTGCATTGCATTGCTTCTTCAGCTTCTCTTCATCGTTTCCTTCAGTTGATGACGAGTACATCATTGTCGGATCTGCCAACCTCAACGAGCGGTCCATGGCGGGGTACAGGGACAGCGAGATCGCTATCGGCGCGTACCAGCCGCACCGCATCACCAGTGGCGCCGAGCTCGCCAAGGGGCACGTCCATGGCTTCCGGATGTCGCTCTGGCACGAGCACCTCGGCAAGACGCACGATGACTTCCTGCGCCCGGGAAGCCTAGAGTGCGTGCAGAGGGTCAACAAGATGGCCGATGAGTACTGGAGCCTCTACGTCGGCGACCAGCTGCCGGAAGACCTCCCAGGCCACCTGCTCACCTACCCCGTCTCGGTAGACAAGGCCGGCAATGTCTCAGCGGTCACGGGATTTGAATTCTTCCCTGACACAGATGCTCGCGTGCTTGGTGAGCCAACGGGAATAAAAGATTATTTTCTGAGCACATAGCTCCAGGTTTGCCGCTCCTAGTTTGTGTTGATTAATCCTGGCACCTCCGGGTTTTTTTTTTTTGCGCATCGTGTTAGCTATCTTAGTTAGAATTAAACTTATTTGCCTACAAATATTGTCCTTTTTCTTGTTATGTGTCCGCTCATTTTCTCTAAGATGCTTATATAAGTAAGGTGTGTGTGCATTTACATGAGTGAATTCATGTGCATATGTCTGAGCGTCTACGTATGTACTGTGTTAAAAAAACTATTGTATCTTCATTAGGATTTACTAGTTTTTTCCTAAACCTATTTTTTATTTTCTGTTAGCTTGTTCTTTTAGCGTGAGCCGTGATTTATGCAAGCCACGTCCTGTACCTCGAGCAGTGCTGCTCACACGTTCTAAGTCCGAGGGACGGTGACTTCGTAAATCTCAAGATGATATGCCGGCTCAGTCTCTCGAAGGTGCTCATAAGGGTAGGGCACTAGTAGAAAAGGGTCATTTGTCCCGGTTCGTAAGGCCCATTTGTCCCGGTTGTGGAACCGGGACTAAAGGGTCGGTACTAAAGCCCTATACCTTTAGTCCCGGTTCTTACACCAACCGGAACATATGGGCCTCCACGTGGCCGCTGCGGCGAGCCAGGCAGGAGGGCCTTTAGGCATCCACGCGTCAGTAGCTGGCAGGAGCTGAGTTTTTTTTAAAGAGGATGGTTTAGGGGTTTTGGGGGGTTAATTTAGGGTGTTAGCTAGCTAATAGAGAGAAGTGTCTTCTCTTATCTCCGTGCTTGGTCGACACTACGTACTATACGTATAGAGAGGCCCTCGACACGCTAGCTAGTAAGCAAATGAAGAAAACCATTAAGTACAGAAGTTCGTCATGAACATATGCATACCGAGAGAAGTGATATCGACCTCTCCATCTCCGAGAGATTGGGCGAACAAGAAGTTTTCGTATATCTATCCGACGCTACTGGCTACATATATACAATATTAAGATCTCTTACAATATAATCCCCTAATTATATATGAACTCAGCTGCAACATGGTATTCTCCAGCTTTCTTGATGACGTGGTCAAGAAAGAATCCTGCCAATTCCTTTTGAATTACTTTCATGCGATCTTCTGCTAGGAGTTCATTCCGCATCTGCCACGTCTAATTTGAAGAAGTGGGTTAATACATATATATGAATGAAACTCAACAGAAATGATGGTGTAATAAAATGAAATTGTGAATATTATTGCTTACGCACATCATATTGTTTTTTAGAGTAGCCCCGCTTATTTTTGCAAGTCGTGTTATAGATGAACTCGCACATGTAGTATCCAAAGTAATCATTCCCTTGTTCCTGCCACAAGCACTTTACGAGAAATAGAGGTCAATCAAACTGATAATGAAGCATTATAAATGGCATTGATAAAATTAGCTAGAATAAACGGGAGATGCGCGGAACTAGCTAGCTAGTAGTACTTACTTTCGGGTATGTAAATCGCAGCTCCCCCGGCAGTCCTGGAGATTGTGCGGTGAATACTTTCCAAACCCTGCGAGACAAAAAAAATAATTACTTGATATCAGGAAATGAACAAAAAGTTTCTGATATGGTGCGATAATGATCGATTGAACTTACTTCTTGAGAATTTTAGTCATGTCCGCATAGGTCTCGGGATCTTTTCGTCTCGAGTCTAAGACGGTTACTAGTCCCTGCTCAAGCTTAATGTCCAGGAGAATATAGTGGAAGCTGCGCACGCATGCATAACTCATCAATTACATTACTATAACCTCGAGTAATAAGGGAAACCGAATATGCACAGACAGTAACACTCACTTGAAGTTGTAAGGAAAGAGTATTTTATCTTTGTTTTGATTTATTACCAACGATTTGAGCAAGTTGGCTCGGCTTCTTTGGCTTGAAATTTAACCGTAAATTCATCTATGAGATTTGTGTTAATGAACCCAATATCATACATTTCTGCTTTTCTGCATTCGACGATCTTCAATCTGCATAATATAGCGAGGATAATTATAAATACATGCAATGAAAGAGCTGAGCTATATATAGAGACTTAATGACAGAAGTAGTACTTACAGACAGTAGCAAGTGATCGTTAATTTATCGAGGGCCATTTGATTGAAAAACTGGAAGAACTTCTCAAATGGAATAGACAACAGATCAATTCCAACGAGGTCGTGCTCCTCTTTAACTCTCAGCGTCAAAGTATTCGTCCCCCCAGACTCTCTGCAGGTTTCCATGTACCAATCATGGAATCTTCGCATCATCGTTGTTAGAGATCTTTCATCTTTGACGAGAGGCTTCCCGTAATGGTATTTATGTTCGTCCACCTCCAAGAAATCATAATGTACATCGTCGGGTAGGTAATTCCAAGATTGGTATTGGGCAAAATCTCTAGATTATTAGGGACGATATCACTAGACACCTTGAGCGGGGCCATGATTGGTTCGCTTGTTCACCGAGCTGGGCAATTTTTTTCCCAGCTCGTCGTTCTGCTAACCTTCGATCACTGATAGTACTTCCCGACCGCTCCGCTTTGATATATACCTTTTCAGTAATGCGCTCATAGTTGTTTTTAGGCGGAGACCGTGGTGGTTTCTTCAGGGCATCGATAGTGCACTTTGCTTTCACCGGATCTATCTTCTCCTCCGGAGGTGGATGTTTCTTTGCTTTCACCGCTTGAAAGAAGTCCCTCACTTCGGTTTCCACGATCTTCGCGCTTTCCTCCACGGTCCTCTCGTATGGTAACTTCTCTAGAGGCTTGAGAGATGGACCGAATCGGTATTGCCTCCCGCCTCTGGCTGTACTGCTAGACGCCGGAGCAGACGGAGCGGCTGCGGCTGTCTTCTTTCCTTGCTTACGAGGCGAAGGAGAAGGACTACGACGCGCCGGAGCAGCCGGAGCGGCAGAGGGTCTCTTCCGCCCTTGCTGACGAGGCGGAGAAGGAGGAGGCTGGCTGCTCGGGCACGCCGGCGCAGGCTGAGAAGGAGGCGGAGTGCCGCCACGCGCCTGAGAAGGAGGCTGAGTGCCCTGATAACTCGCCGGAGGAGGAGGCGGAGTGCCTTGACTCGCCGGAGGAGGAGGAGGAGGAGGCAGAGGCGTCCAGTTCGGAAGGTTGATGAGCTCCTTCCGCCATAGGCATGGAGTCTTCAGAGCAGAACCCAGTCGAGTCTCCCCTTCACCGGTAGGGTGGTCAAGCTCGAGGTCCTCAAATCCCTCCGTTATTTCATCCACCGTCACCCTAGCATATCCTTCTGGAATTGGACGAGAGTGAAAAGTTGCGCCGGGTTCAGGAGGTCGAACAGAGCCAACAGCCGCCTTGACTTTGAAGTTCTGCCATTGCGTCATAAGGTGGCAATGTTGAGACTCCGTGATAGTATCCACGGGGTAGCTAGCAGGAGCCGTGAAGACAGGCTCCAAGTGAAGCAGCTCGGTGGAAGCCACGCTGCTTGTCCGCTGAGATGGCGGGGTAGCTTCGGGGGTAGCTTCGGCAGGTCGCTTGCTGTGAACTGCTTCTCATTCCTCTAGCGCTTGTACCCTTGCGTGCAGCTTCTACAGTTGGATTTGCTCCACTTTCCTCCTTCTCTCCTGGCATTTGTAACCGCCTACGTCCGGAAACTCAGCCCTCCACGGAATGGAGCCTGGCGTGCCTCGTGTCCGTCCATGGTGCTCAGGATTCCCGAGTGCCATTGTGAGCTCGCCGTTCTCTCTGTCTAGAACGAACGTCCCTTGCTGCGCTGCGGCGATATAGTCCTGAAGCTTCGTGACGGGTATTCGCAGTTGCTCGTTCGTCCAAACGCACTTCCCTGATACAGGGTCCAAGGTTCCGCCAACCCCAAAGAACCAAGTCCGTCAACGGTCTGGCTAGTTCAATGTCTCTGGTTCGACCCCTTTATCAAGCAGGTCATTCTTAGCCTTGGCCCACAACGGCCGGGCTTTGAGGTAGCCGCGTGACCCCGTGCGATGGTGATGCTCCTTCTTCGCAGCATTTATCTTGTTTCTCGCTGACATCTTCTTACTCTTGTCCGATGTCTTGTGGGCCAAAAATGCGGGACAGTGATCTCTGATCTTCTCATATCGGCCGGTGAATTCTGGTGGCTTTTCTTGGTCGACAAACGATGTTTTCAGCTCATTCTTCCACCTCCTGAATAGATCTGCCATCTTCTTAAGAGCATGAGACTTGATCAATTGCTCTTTAACTGGCTTCTCCGGATCCTCCTCTGGCGGTAGGGTGAAATTTTCCTTCAGCGCGGTCCAAAGATCATCTTTGCGCATATCGTTGACATAAGACACCTCAAGGTCTACCTTCTTAGGCTTAAACCATTGGTGGATGCTGATATGGATCTTGTCCCTAACAAGAACCCCGCACTGAGCAGAAAATGCTTCCTTGGTCCGAATGGGTTCAATCGGTTGGCCATCGCGTGCGATTGCTGTGATCATGAACCTTTCATCCGAGCGCAGCTTTTTCTTCGGGCCTCGTTTCTTTACCGAAGTTGTGCTCGATCCGGAGGGCTAGAAAAAAGAAGAAAGACGAGAGTTAATATGTGTACATATCAAAACAATGAATGCATCAATTATCTAGTCAGCACAGGCTTAATTAATATATATACCTGGCCGGACTCTGTTCGTTCACCGGAGCCGTCATCACGGTGTCCTTCTTCCACCAGGATTCCGTCACCGGAGCCATCATAATCATGTCCTTCCTCCTCCATTGTTCGATCACCGTAGCCTGCTTCTTCACCATGTCCTTCCAGACCATCGGTGTCGTTGAGATATGACAAGACATCAGCTCCCGCTGCGATTATGTCCCCCAACACCTGTTCTGCTTCCTCGTCTCGGCCGTGCTCTATAGTTTCTGCAAATATTACAACATGGCAATTATTATACAAACATGGTAAATTGTATAGGTGCACTAGTTCGGCGAAGAGATGGTGATACGAGTGCAATATGGATGATAGATATAGGTTTTTATAATCTGAAAATATAAAAACAGCAAGATATCTAATGATAAAAGTGAGCACAAACGGTATTGCAATGCTAGGAAACAAGGCCTAGGGTTCATACTTTCACTAGTGCAAGTTCTCTCAACAATAATAACATAATTGGATCCTATAACTATCCCTCAACATGCCACAAAGAGTCACTCCAAAGTCACTAATAGCGCAGAACAAACGAAGAGATTATTGTAGGGTACGAAACCACCTCAAAGTTATCCTTTCTGATCGATCTATTCAAGAGTCCGTAGTAAAATAACATGAATCTATTCTTTCCGTTCGATCTATCATAGAGTTCGTACTAGAATAACACCGTAAGACACAAATCAACCAAAACCCTAATGTCACCTAGATACTCCAATGTCACCTCAAGTATCTGCGGGTATGATTATACGATATGCATCACTCAATCTCAGATTCATCTATTCAACCAACACAAAGAACTTCAAAGAGTGCCCCAAAGTTTGTACCGGAGAGTCAAGACAAAAACGTGTGCCACCCCTATGCATAAGTTCACAAGGTCATTGAACCCGCAAGTTGATCACCAAAACGTACATCAAGTAGATCACGTGAATATCCCATTGTCACCACAGATAAGCACATGCAAGACATACATGAAGTGTTTTCAAATCCTTAAAGACTCAATCCGATAAGATAACTTCAAAGGGAAAACTCAATCCATTACAAGAGAGTAGAGGGGGAGAAACATCATAAGATCCAACTATAATAGCAAAGCTCGCGATACATGAAGATCGTGCCAAATCAAGAACACGAGAGAGAGAGAGATCAAACACATAGCTACTGGTACATACCCTCAGCCCCGAGGGTGAACTACTCCCTCCTCGTCATGGAGAGCGCCGGGATAATGAAGATGGCCACCGGTGAGGGATCCCCCCTCTGGCAGGGTGCCGGAACAGGGTCCCGATTGGTTTTTGGTGGCTACAGAGGCTTGAGGCGGCGGAACTCCCGATCTAGGTTATTTTCTGGAGGTTTCTGTATTTATAGGAAATTTTGGCGTAGGTCTCACGTCAAGGAGGTGCCCGAGTCGTCCACGAGGCAGGCCCACGCGCCCGGGGGGTGCCCCCCGCCCTCGTGGACGGCCCGGGACTCCTCTGGCCCAACTCTTTTACTCCGGGGTCTTCTTTTGGTCCATAAAAAATCGTCAAAAATTGGCACGTCAATTGTACTCCGTTTGGTTTTCCTTTTCTGCAAAACTCAAAAACAAGGAAAAAACAGAAACTTGCACTGGGCTCTAGGTTAATAGGTTAGTCCCAAAAATCATATAAAATAGCATATAAATGTATATAAAACATCCTAGATGGATAATATAATAGCATGGAACAATAAAAAATTATAGATACGTTGGAGACGTATCAAGCATCCCCAAGCTTAATTCCTGCTCGTTCTCGAGTAGGTAAATGATAAAAATAGAATTTTTGATGTGGAATGCTACCTAACATAATTTTCAATGTAATTTTATTCATTGTGGCATGAATGTTCAGATCCATAAGATTCAAGATAAAAGTTTAATATTGACATAAAAATAATAATACTTCAAGCATACTAACTAAGCAATCATGTCTTCTCAAAATAACATGGCCAAAGAAAGTTCATCCCTACAAAATCATATAGTTTGGTCATGCTCGATTTTCGTCACACAAGAATGCTGTCATCATGCGCAACCCCGATGACAAGCCAAGCAATTGTTCCATACTTTAGTAATCTCAAACTTTTTCAACTTTCACGCAATACATGAGCGTGAGACATGGATATAACACTATGGGTGGAATAGAGTATGATGATGGGGGTTATGTGGAGAAGACAAAAAAGGAGAAAGTCTCACATTGACGCAGCTAATCAACAGGCTAGGGAGATGCCCATCAATTGATGTCAATGCAAGGAGTAGGGATTGTCATGCAACGCATGCACTAGAGCTATAAATGTATGAAAGCTCAACAAAAGAAACTAAGTGGGTGTGCATCCAACTTGCTTGCTCACGAAGACCTAGGGCATTTGAGGAAGCCCATTGTTCGAATATACAAGCCAAGTTCTATAATGAAAAATTCCCACTAGTATATGAAAATGACAACATAGGAGACTCTCTATCATGAAGATCATGGTGCTACTTTGAAGCACAAGTGTGGAAAAAGGATAGTAGCATTGTCCCTTCTTTTTTTCTCTTTTTTTGGGCCTTCCTTTTTTTTATTTGGCCTTTTTTTTTGGCCTTTCTCCTTTTTTTTATTTGGCCTTTCCTTTTTTTATTGGGACAATGCTCTATTAATGATGATCATCACACTTCTATTTATTTACAACTCAATGATTACAACTCGATACTAGAACAAAATATGACTCTATATGAATGCCTCCGGCGGTGTACCGGGATGGGCAATGAATCAAGAGTGACATGTATGAAAAATTATGCATGGTGGCCTTGCCACAAATATGATGTCAACTACATGATCATGCAATGCAATATGACAATGATGAAACGTGTCATAATAAATGAAATGGTGGAAAGTTGCATGGCAATATATCTCGGAATGACTATGGAAATGCCATAATAGGTAGGTATGGTGGCTGTTTTGAGGAAGATATAAGGAGGTTTATGTGTGATAGAGCGTATCATATCACGGGGTTTGGATGCACCGGCGAAGTTTGCACCAACTCTCGAGGTGAGAAAGGGCAATGCACGGTGCCGAAGAGGCTAGCAATGATGGAAAGGTGAGAGTGCGTATAATCCATGGACTCAACACTAGTCATAAATAACTCACATACTTATTGCAAAATCTACAAGTCATCAAAAACAAAGCATTACGCGCATGCTCCTAGGGGGATAGATTGGTAGGAAAATATCATCGCTCGTCCCCGACCGCCACTCATAAGGATGACAATCAAAGAACACCTCATGTTTCAAATTTGTTACACAACAGTTACCATACGTGCATGCTACGGGACTTGCAAACTCCAACACAAGTATTTCTCAAATTCACAATTACTCAACTAGCACAATTTTGATATTACCATCTTCATATCTCAAAACAATCATCAAGTATCAAACTTCTCAAAGTATTCAATGCACTCTATATGAAAGTTTTTATTATACCCATCTTGAATGCCTATGATATTAGGACTAGTTTCATAACCAAAGCATATTACCATGCTGTTTAGGACTCTCAAAATAATATAAGTACAGCATGAGAGTTCATCTACTTCTACAAAATAAAACCACCACCATGCTCTAAAAAGATATAAGTGAAGCACTAGAGCAACGACAAACTACTCCGAAAGATATAAGTGAAGATCAATGAGTAGTTGAATAATTATGTAACTATGTCAAGACTCTCTAATATTTAAGAATTTCAGATCTTGGTATTTTATTCAAACAGCAAGCAAAACAAAACAAAATAAAATAACGCTCCAAGCAAAACACATATCATGTGGTGAATAAAAATATAGCTCCAAGTAAAGTTACCGATGAACGAAGACAAAAGAGGGGATGCCTTCCGGGGCATCCCCAAGCTTAGGCTCTTGGTTGTCCTTGAATATTACCTTGGAGTGGCTTGGGCATTCCCAAGTTTAGGCTCTTGCCACTCCTTATTCCATAGTCCATCGAATCTTTACCCAAAACTACTTCACAACACAAAACTTAACAGAAAACTCGTAAGCTCCGTTAGTATAAGAAAATAAATCACCACTTAGGTACTGTTGTGAACTCATTCTAAATTCATATTGGTGTAATATATACTGTATTCCAACTTCTCTATGCTTCATACCCTCCGATACTACTCATAGATTCATCAAAATAAGCAAACAACACATAAAAAACAGAATCTGTCAAAAACAGAACAGTCTGTAGTAATCTGAATCATTCGAATACTTCTGTAGCTCCAAAAATTCTGAAAAACTAGGAAGACCTGGATAATTTGTATATTAATCTTCTGCAAAAAGAATCAGTATTTTATCACATTCTGGTGATTTTTAACAATTACTTTCGTGAGCACAAAGTTTCTGTCTTTTTCAGCAAGATCAAACAACTATCACCCAAGAAGATCCTATTGGTTCGACTTCGCACAAACACTAATTAAAACATAAAACCACATCTAACCAGAGGCTAGATAGATTATTTATTACTAAACAGGAGCAAAAATCAAAGAACAAAAATAAAATCGGGTTGCTGCCCAACAAGCGCTATCGTTTAACGCCCCCAGCTAGGCATGATGATTTCAATGATGCTCACATAAAAGATAAGTATTGAAACATAAAGAGAGCATCATGAAGAATATTACTAGCACATTTAAGTCTAACCCACTTCCTATGCATAGGGACTTTGTGATCAAACAACTTATGGGAACAATAATCAACTAGCATAGGAAGGCAAAACAAGCATAACTTCAAGATTTTCAACACATAGAGAGGAAACTTGATATTATTGCAATATGTAGAAGCATATGATCCTCTCTCATAATAATTTTCAGTAGCATCATGAATGAATTCAACCATATAACCAGCACATAAAGCATTCTTTTCGTGATCAACTTGCATAGAAATTTCACTACTCTCCACATAAGCAAATTTCTTCTCATGACTAGTAGTGGGAGCAAACTCAACAAAATAACTATCATGTGAAGCATAATCCAATAGAAAATTAAAATCATGATGACAAGTTTCATGGTTATCTTTATTCTTTATAGCATACGTGTCATCACAATAATCATCATAAATAGGAGGCATGCTTTCATCATAATAAATTTGCTCATCAAAACTTGGGGGACTAAACATATCATCTTCATCAAACATGGCATCCCCAAGCTTGGGGCTTTGCATATCCTTAGCATCATGGGTATTCAAATAATTCATACTAACAACATTTCAATCATGCTCATCATTCACATATTTTATGCCAAGCATTCTATGTAATTCTTCTTCTAGTACTTGAGCACAATTTTCCTTCCCATCAATTTCACGAAAGACATTAAAAAGATGAAGCATATGAGGCACCCTCAATACCATTTTTTTGTAGTTTTCTTTTATAGACTAAACTAGTGATAAAACACGAAACAAAAAGATTCGATTGCAAGATCTAAAGATATACCTTCAAGCACTAACCTCCCCGGCAACGGCACCAGAAACTGTTTGATGTCTACTACACAACCTTCTTCTTGTAGACGTTGTTGGGCCTCCAAGTGCAGAGGTTTGCAGGACAGTAGCAAATTTCCCTCAAGTGGATGACCTAAGGTTTATCAATCCATGGGAGGCGTAGGATGAAGATGGTCTCTCTCAAACAACCCTGCAACCAAATAACAAAGAGTCTTTTGTGTCCCCAACACACCCAATACAATGGTAAATTGTATAGGTGCACTAGTTCGGCGATACGAGTGCAATATGGATGGTAGATATAGGTTTTTGTAATCTAAAAATATAAAAACAGCAAGGTAACTAATGATAAAAGTGAGCACAAACGATATTGCAATGCTAGGAAACAAGGCCTAGGGTTCATACTTTCACTAGTGCAAGTTCTCTCAACAATAATAACATAATTGGATCATATAACTATCCCTCAACATGCAACAAAGAGTCACTCCAAAGTCACTAATACCGGAGAACAAACGAAGAGATTATTGTAGGGTACGAAACCACCTCAAAGTTATCCTTTCTGATCGATCTATTCAAGAGTCCGTAGTAAAATAACATGAAGCTATTCTTTCCATTCGATCTATCATAGAGTTCATACTGGAATAACACCTTAAGACACAAATCAACCAAAACCCTAATGTCACCTAGATACTCCAATGTCACCTCAAGTATCCGCGGGTATGATTATACGATATGCATCACACAATCTTAGATTCATCTATTCAACCAACACAAAGAACTTCAAAGAGTTCCCCAAAGTTTCTACCGGAGAGTCAAGACGAAAACGTGTGCCAACCCCTATGCATAAGTTCACAAGGTCACTGAACCCGCAAGTTGATCACCAAAACATACATCAAGTAGATCACGTGAATATCCCATTGTCGCCACAGATAAGCACATGCAAGACATACATCAAGTGTTCTCAAATCCTTAAAGACTCAATCCGATAAGATAACTTCAAAGATAATACTCAATCCATTACAAGAGAGTAGAGGGGGAGAAACATCATAAGATACAACTATAATAGCAAATCTCGCGATACATCAAGATCGTGCCAAATCAAGAACACGAGAGAGAGAGATCAAACACATAGCTACTGGTACATACCGTCAGCCCCGAGGGTGAACTACTCCCTCCTCGTCATGGAGAGCACCGGGATGATGAAGATGACCACCGGTGAGGGATCCCCCCTCCGGCAGGGTGCCAGAACAGGGCCCCGATTGGTTTTTGGTGGCTACAGAGGCTTGCGACGGCGGAACTCCCGATCTAGGTTATTTTCTGGAGGTTTCTGTATTTATAGGAATTTTTGGCGTAGGTCTCACGTCAAGGAGGTGCCCGAGTCGTCCACGAGGCAGGCCCACGCGCCCGGGGGGTGCCCCCCACCCTCATGGACGGCCCGGGACTCCTCTGGCCCAACTCTTTTACTCCGGGGTCTTCTTTTGGTCCATAAAAAATTGTCAAAATTGGCACGTCAATTGGACTCCGTTTGGTTTTCCTTTTCTGCAAAACTCAAAAACAAGGAAAAAACAGAAACTGGCACTGGGCTCTAGGTTAATAGGTTAGTCCCAAAAATCATATAAGTTAGCATATTAATGCATATAAAACATCCTAGATGGATAATATAGTAGCATGGAACAATCAAAAATTATACATACGTTGGAGACGTATCAGGGAGGGGGTATATCGACTCCCCCCCTCATGTCGAAGTTATCGGGGAGAGGGTATATCAACAACAACATACCCGATAAAAAAAGAAGAGGAAGAAGAAGAAAAAAAGAAGAGAATAAGAAAGGAATAGAGGAGGAGATTGAAGAAAAAAAAAGAGGAGAAGAAGAAAGGAATAGAGGAGGAGAAGAAAAAAATCTTCTCCTCCTCTATTCCTTTCTTCTTCTCCTCTTTTTTTCTTCTTTTTTCCTCTTCTTATTTTTTTCTCCTCTTCTTCCTCTCCGCTTCTTCTCCTTCTTCTTCTCTTTCTTCCTCTTCTAATTTTCCTTTTTCCTCTCCTCTTCTTTTTCTTCTTCTTCCTTCTTCCTTCTTCCTAGATAAAACTTTTGTAAAAATGTAACTTTTGCATATATAAAAGTTTTTCTTTTTCTTCCTTCTTCCTTCTTCCTAGCTAGATATATAAAACTTTTTCTAAAAATGTAAATTTTGCATTTATAAAACCTTTTCTTGTTCTTCCTACCTTCTCTTCCTTCTTCCTAAATATATATAACTTTCCTAAAAATGAAACTAACCTAAAATGCACGAAATCAGAGAACATACATAGATAAAACTTTTCTAAAAATATATCTTTTGCATACATGAACATATATACACAGAGAACATACATACATATATACATTTTTATAAAAATGCAAAAAACAAATCATCATATATATGAACAAAAAATCTGAAAAAAGGACATATAATCAGATGTACACACATACATATACTCACACATATACATATAATCTGGGAAAAAACATCATATATATGTGGAAAAAACAGGGAGGAGAGGACAGGGGAAGGGGGCGGCGCCGGCCTGACCAAGGAGAGGTGCGGCGTGGTCGGGAAGGGGCAGAGGCACGGCGTCGGTGTAGAGGGCGGCGACGAGGTCGTGGTCAGGGCAGGGCGACGGCCGCGTGGTCGATCGGGCCAGGCAGGGCGACGGCCGCGTGGTCGATCGGGCCAGGCAGGGCGCGGCAGAGGGCACGGCGAGGGCGCGCTGCGTGGTCGGGTTAGGGGTGACGG
>NC_057796.1:17547429-17548012 GCF_018294505.1 Triticum aestivum
GCAGCCCAAAGGGCGGGAAGTAGAGGCCTTTGGTCCCGGTTGGTGGCACCAACCGGGACTAAAGGGGGGCATTGGTCCCGGTTTGTGCGACGAACCGGGACCAAAGGTATGCATTGGTCCCGGTTCGTGGCACCAACCGGGACCAATCTCCTGCGCCTGCCAAAGCCGCGGTGCGGTGCGATGTTTAGTCCCACCTCACTAGTTGAGGAGCGGCCGCACCTGTTTATAAGCGCTGCCCCGCCATCTCCATTGAACTGCTCAGAACTGCAGGCCTATGGGCCTAATCTCACACCGCTATCCCTATGGGCCTGCTGGGCCTTCTGCGGGCCTGAATCTGGCCCATCGATGGGTTTCTAGTCGTATTCAGGCCATGGTGGCCTAGTAAGTGGCATTTTTTATTTTTTTTAGTTTTCTTGTTTTCTTTTTTAGTTTATTTATTTTATTTTGTTTCCACTTACAACAAAATACTTACTGTTGCTATTTTATTTATTTGATGAAAATTCTTTTTGCTTATAATGTTCCATAAATTATTTATTTTATTAAAGTTTAGTTTAGTTTATTCTATTTTTTTATTTTATTAAAG
>NC_057796.1:17548863-17549364 GCF_018294505.1 Triticum aestivum
CATGGTATCATCATTTCACCCACATAGCATGTGCAAAAAAGTTGAGAGGGTTACGGCAAAAACTTGATGCACTTCGTGTTCAAAACGGACAATCTCTTTCGAAGTATCAGGGTTTCATACGGAAACTCATCTGTTACAAAGTGATTTCATTTTTTGAACTTATTTGAACTCCAGACTTTTTTTGTGTTCAAAATGCACCATTCAAAGCCACATCATCAATTTTCAATCCTTTCTGACTTCATTTGTTATTTTTCATGCATTTACTGATTTTTATGAGCAATAAGACCCTGAAATTCAAAAGCATTTCAAATGAACTCTGAAAAGGTTGAAAGTTGGCATGGTATCATCATTTCGCCCACATAGCATGTGCAAAAATGTTGAGAGCGTTACGGCAAAAACTTGATGCACTTCATGTACAAAACGGACAATCTCTTTCGAAGTATCATGGTTTCATACGGAAACTCATCTGTTACAAAGGGATCTCATTTTTTTGCACTTATT
>NC_057796.1:17549938-17551890 GCF_018294505.1 Triticum aestivum
TGCACCCACATAGCATGTGTAAAAAAGTTGAGAGGGTTATGGCAAAAACTTGATGCACTTCATGTACAAAACGAACAATCTTTTTCGAAGTATCAGGGTTTCATACGAAAACTCATCTGTTACAAAGGGATTTCAATTTTTTGAACCTATTTGAACTCCAGACTTTTTGTGTGTTCAAAATGCACCATTCAAAGCCACATCATCAATTTTCAACCATTTCTGACTTCATTTGTTATTTTTCATGCATTTACTGATTTTTTTGAGCTATAAGACCCTGAAATTCAAAAACACTTCAAATGAACTCTAAAAGGTTGAAAGTTGGCATGGTATCATCATTGCACCCACATAGCATGTGCAAAAAAGTTGAGAGGGTTATGGCAAAAACTTGATGCACTTCGTGTACAAAACGGACAATCTTTTTCGAAGTATCAGGATTTCATACGAAAACTCATCTGTTACAAAGGCATTTCATTTTTTTGAACTTATTTGAACTCCAGACTTTTTGTGTGTTCAAAATGCACCATTCAAAGCCACATCATCAATTTTCAACCATTTTTTACTTCATTTGTTATTTTTCATGCATTTATTGGGTTTTTTTGAGCTATAAGACCCTGAAATTCAAAAGCATTTCAAATGGATTTTGAAAAGGTTAAAAGTTGGCATGGTATCATAATTTCACCCACATAGCATGTGCAAATAAGTTGAGAGGGTTACGGCAAAAACTTGATGCACTTTGTGTACAAAACGGACAATCTCTTTCGAAGTATCAGTGTTTCATACGGAAACTCATCTGTTACAAAGGGATTTCCTTTTTTTGAACTTATTTGAACTCCATACTTTTTGTGTGTTCAAAATGCACCATTCAAAGCTACATCATCAATTTTCAACCCTTTCTGACTTCATTTGTTATTTTTCATGCATTTACTGATTTTTTTTGAGCTATAAGACCCTCAAATTCAAAAGCATTTCAAATGAATTTTGAAAAGGTCGAAAGTTGGCATGGTATCATCATTGCACCCACATAGCATGTGCAAAAAAGTTGAGAGGGTTATGGCAAAAACTTGATGCACTTCATGTACAAAACGGACAATATTTTTCGAAGTATCAGGGTTTCATACGAAAACTCATCTGTTACAAAGGGATTTCAATTTTTTGAACCTATTTGAAGTCCAGACTCTTTGTGTGTTCAAACTGCACCATTCAAAGCCACATCATCAATTTTCAACCATTTCTGACTTCATTTGTTATTTTTCATGCATTTACTGATTTTTTTTAGCTATAAGACCCTGAAATTCAAAAACATTTCAAATGAACTCTAAAAGGTTGAAAGTTGGCATGGTATCATCATTGCACCCACATAGCATGTGCAAAAAAGTTGAGAAGGTTATGGCAAAAACTTGACGCACTTCGTGTACAAAACAGACAATCTTTTTCGAAGTATCAGGATTTCATATGAAAACTCATCTGTTAGAAAGGGATTTCATTTTTTTGAACTTATTTGAACTCCAGACTTTTTGTGTGTTCAAAATGCACCATTCAAAGCCACATCATCAATTTTCAACCATTTCTGAATTCATTTGTTATTTTTCATGCATTTATTGGGTTTTTTTGAGCTATAAGACCCTGAAATTCAAAAGGATTTCAAATGAACTCTGAAGAGGTTGAAAGTTGGCATGGTATCCTCATTTCACCCACATAGCATGTGCAAAAAAGTTGAGAGGGTTACGGCAAAAACTTGATGCACTTCGTGTACAAAACGGACAATCTCTTTCGAAGTATCATTGTTTCATACGGAAACTCATCTGTTACAAAGGGATTTCCTTTTTTTGAACTTATCTGAACTCCAGACTTTTTGTGTGTTCAAAATGCACCATTCAAGGCTACATCATCAATTTTCAACCCTTTCTGACTTCATTTGTTATTTTTCATGCATTTACTGATTTTTTTTGACC
>NC_057796.1:17551900-17553288 GCF_018294505.1 Triticum aestivum
TTATTTGAACTCCAGACGTTTTGTGTGTTAAAAATGCACCATTCAAAGCCACATCATCAATTTTCAACCCTTACTGACTTCATTTGTTATTTTTCATGCATCTACTGGGTTTTTTTGAGCTATAAGACCCTGAAATTCAAAAGCATTTCAAATGAATTTTGAAAAGGTTGAAAGTTGGCATGGTATCAACGTTGCACCCACATAGCATGTGCAAAAAAGTTGAGAGGGTTATGGCAAAAACTTGATGCACTTCATGTACAAAACGGACAATCTTTTTCGAAGTATCAGGGTTTCATACGAAAACTCATCTGTTACAAAGGGATTTCAATTTTTTGAACCTATTTGAACTCCACACTTTTTGTGTGTTCAAAATGCACCATTCAAAGCCGCATCATCAATTTTCAACCATTTCTGACTTCATTTGTTATTTTTCATGCATTTACTGATTTTTTGAGCTATAAGACCCTGAAATTCAAAAACATTTCAAATGAACTCTAAAAGGTTGAAAGTTGGCATGGTATCATCATTGCACCCACATAGCATGTGCAAAAAAGTTGAGAGGGTTATGGCAAAAACTTGATGCACTTCGTGTACAAAACAGACAATCTTTTTCGAAGTATCAGGGTTTCATACGAAAACTCATCTGTTACAAAGGGATTTCATTTTTTTTGAACTTATTTGAACTCCAGACTTTTTTTGTGTTCAAAATGCACCATTCAAAGCCACATCATCAATTTTCAACCATTTCTGACTTCATTTGTTATTTTTCATGCATTTATTGGGTTTTTTTGAGCTATAAGACCCTGAAATTCAAAAGCATTTCAAATGAATTTTGAAAAGGTTAAAAGTTGGCATGGTATCATAATTTCACCCACATAGCATGTGCAAAAAAGTTGAGAGGGTTACGGCAAAAACTTGATCCACTTCGTGTACAAAACGGAAAATCTCTTTCGAAGTATCAGTGTTTCATACGGAAACTCATCTGTTACAAAGGGATTTCCTTTTTTTGAACTTATTTGAAGTCCAGACTTTTTGTGTGTTCAAAATGCACCATTCAAAGCTACATCATCAATTTTCAACCCTTTCTGTCTTCATTTGTTATTTTTCATGCATTTACTGATTTTTTTGAGCTATATGACCCTGAAATTCAAAAGCATTTCAAATGAACTCTGAAGAGGTTGAAAGTTGGCATGGTATCATCATTTCACCCACATAGCATGTGCAAAAAAGTTGAGAGGGTTACGGCAAAAACTTGATGCACTTCGTGTTCAAAACGGACAATCTCTTTCGAAGTATCAGGGTTTCATACGGAAACTCATCTGTTACAAAGTGATTTCATTTTTTTGAACTTATTTGAACTCCAGACTTTTTTTGTGTTCAAAATGCAC
>NC_057796.1:17553298-17553799 GCF_018294505.1 Triticum aestivum
CATGGTATCATCATTTCACCCACATAGCATGTGCAAAAAAGTTGAGAGGGTTACGGCAAAAACTTGATGCACTTCGTGTTCAAAACGGACAATCTCTTTCGAAGTATCAGGGTTTCATACGGAAACTCATCTGTTACAAAGTGATTTCATTTTTTGAACTTATTTGAACTCCAGACTTTTTTTGTGTTCAAAATGCACCATTCAAAGCCACATCATCAATTTTCAATCCTTTCTGACTTCATTTGTTATTTTTCATGCATTTACTGATTTTTATGAGCAATAAGACCCTGAAATTCAAAAGCATTTCAAATGAACTCTGAAAAGGTTGAAAGTTGGCATGGTATCATCATTTCGCCCACATAGCATGTGCAAAAATGTTGAGAGCGTTACGGCAAAAACTTGATGCACTTCATGTACAAAACGGACAATCTCTTTCGAAGTATCAAGGTTTCATACGGAAACTCATCTGTTACAAAGGGATCTCATTTTTTTGCACTTATT
>NC_057796.1:17553809-17556789 GCF_018294505.1 Triticum aestivum
ATTTTTTTGAACTTATTTGAACTCCAGACTTTGTGTGTGTTCAAAATGCACCATTCAAAGCCCCATCATCGATTTTCAACCCTTTCTGACTTCATTTGTTATTTTTCATGCATTTACTGATTTTTATGAGCTATAAGACCCTGAAATTCAAAAGCATTTCAAATGAACTCTGAAAAGGTTGAAAGTTGGCATGGTATCATCATTTCACCCACATAGCATGTGCAAAAAAGTTGAGAGTGTTACGGCAAAAACTAGATGGACTTCGTGTTCAAAAGAGACAATCTCTTTCGAAGTATCAGGGTTTCATACGGAAACTCATCTGTTACAAAGGGATTTCATTTTTTTTGAACTTATTTGAACTCCAGACTTTTTGTGTGTTCAAAGTGCACCATTCAAAGCGACATCATCAATTTCAACCCTTTCTGACTTCATTTGTTATTTTTCATGCATTTACTGATTTTTTTGAGCTATAAGACCCTGAAATTCAAAAGCATTTCAAATGAACTCTGAAAAGGTTGAAAGTTGGCATGTTATCATCATTTCACCCACATAGCATGTGCTAAAAAGTCGAGAGGGTTAGGGCATGGACAACACATAAAACCATTTTGCTTGTTTGCCTCAGCCACTTCGAGAAAATTATGCACGCCATTAATGTACTCGGAGGTGTGTGTCTGTCACCATACATCCATTGCCGGTTCATCTGCGTGCATTGTATGTAATTATGTGTGTCAAAAACCATTACAGATTTACATGGATAGATAAGTGACCAAATTAATAGAAGTTCATCATCACATTAAAACCAAAGTACATACATAGTTCAAATTAAACAACATATAGCTCTCCACAGCATCTAGTTAAACCATACATTGAAACTATGTGAAACCTTTCAATGCAACAACAAATGCGATCATAATCACAACCAAGGTAACAGTTGATCCAACGGCATAATGATACCAAGCCTCGGTATGAATGGCATATTTTTTAATCTTTCTAATCTTGAACCGCATTGCATCCATCTTGATCTTGTGATCATCGACGACATCCGCAACATGCAACTCCAATATCATCTTCTCCTCCTCAATTTTTTTATTTTTCCTTGAAGAAATTGTTTTCTTTTTCAACAAAATTTAACCTATCGACGACAGGGTCGGTTGGAATTTCCGGTTCAACTACCTTCTAGATAAATAAAATCTATGTCACGTTGGTCGGCATAATTGTCATAAACAATAAATGAACCAAATAGTTATAAAAACATAATATATACCACATCCGAATTATAGAGAGGACGAGGGCCGACAGGAGCCACATCATGAATTTTCAACCCTTTCTGACTTCATTTGTTATTTTTCATGCATTTACTGGTTTTTTTTGAGCTATAAGACCCTGAAATTCAAAAGCATTTCAAATGAACTCTGAAAAAGTTGAAAGTTGGCATGGTATCATCATTTCACCCACATAGCATGTGCAAAAAAGTTGAGAGGGTTACGGCAAAAACTTGATGCACTTCGTGTACAAAACGGACAATCTCTTCCGAAGTATCAGGGTTTCATACGGAAACTCAGCTGTTACAAAGGGATTTCATTTTTTTGAACTTATTTGAACTCCAGACGTTTTGTGTGTTAAAAATGCACCATTCAAAGCCACATCATCAATTTTCAACCCTTACTGACTTCATTTGTTATTTTTCATGCATCTACTGGGTTTTTTTGAGCTATAAGACCCTGAAATTCAAAAGCATTTCAAATGAATTTTGAAAAGGTTGAAAGTTGGCATGGTATCAACGTTGCACCCACATAGCATGTGCAAAAAAGTTGAGAGGGTTATGGCAAAAACTTGATGCACTTCATGTACAAAACGGACAATCTTTTTCGAAGTATCAGGGTTTCATACGAAAACTCATCTGTTACAAAGGGATTTCAATTTTTTGAACCTATTTGAACTCCACACTTTTTGTGTGTTCAAAATGCACCATTCAAAGCCGCATCATCAATTTTCAACCATTTCTGACTTCATTTGTTATTTTTCATGCATTTACTGATTTTTTGAGCTATAAGACCCTGAAATTCAAAAACATTTCAAATGAACTCTAAAAGGTTGAAAGTTGGCATGGTATCATCATTGCACCCACATAGCATGTGCAAAAAAGTTGAGAGGGTTATGGCAAAAACTTGATGCACTTCGTGTACAAAACAGACAATCTTTTTCGAAGTATCAGGGTTTCATACGAAAACTCATCTGTTACAAAGGGATTTCATTTTTTTTGAACTTATTTGAACTCCAGACTTTTTTTGTGTTCAAAATGCACCATTCAAAGCCACATCATCAATTTTCAACCATTTCTGACTTCATTTGTTATTTTTCATGCATTTATTGGGTTTTTTTGAGCTATAAGACCCTGAAATTCAAAAGCATTTCAAATGAATTTTGAAAAGGTTAAAAGTTGGCATGGTATCATAATTTCACCCACATAGCATGTGCAAAAAAGTTGAGAGGGTTACGGCAAAAACTTGATCCACTTCGTGTACAAAACGGAAAATCTCTTTCGAAGTATCAGTGTTTCATACGGAAACTCATCTGTTACAAAGGGATTTCCTTTTTTTGAACTTATTTGAAGTCCAGACTTTTTGTGTGTTCAAAATGCACCATTCAAAGCTACATCATCAATTTTCAACCCTTTCTGTCTTCATTTGTTATTTTTCATGCATTTACTGATTTTTTTGAGCTATATGACCCTGAAATTCAAAAGCATTTCAAATGAACTCTGAAGAGGTTGAAAGTTGGCATGGTATCATCATTTCACCCACATAGCATGTGCAAAAAAGTTGAGAGGGTTACGGCAAAAACTTGATGCACTTCGTGTTCAAAACGGACAATCTCTTTCGAAGTATCAGGGTTTCATACGGAAACTCATCTGTTACAAAGTGATTTCATTTTTTTGAACTTATTTGAACTCCAGACTTTTTTTGTGTTCAAAATGCAC
>NC_057796.1:17557069-17568889 GCF_018294505.1 Triticum aestivum
AGGGTTTCATACGGAAACTCATCTGTTTCAAAGGGATCTCATTTTTTGAACTTATTTGAACTCCAGACTTTTTGTGTGCTCAAAATGCACCATTCAAAGCCCCATCATCGATTTTCAACCCTTTCTGACTACATTTGTTATTTTTCATGCATTTACTGATTTTTATGACCTATAAGACACTGATATTCAAAAGCATTTCAAATGAACTCTAAAAAGGTTGAAAGTTGGCATGGTATCATCATTTCACCCACATAGCATGTGTAAAAAAGTTGAGAGCGTTACGGCAAAAACTAGATGCACTTCGTGTTCAAAACAGACAATCTCTTTCGAAGTATCAGGGTTTCATACGGAAGCTCGTCTGGTACAAAGGGATTTCATTTTTTTGAACTTATTTGAACTCCAGACTTTTTGTGTGTTCAAAATGCACCATTCAAAGCCACATCATCAATTTCAACCCTTTCTGACTTCATTTGTTATTTTTCATGCATTTACTGATTTTTTTGAGCTA
This sequence comes from Triticum aestivum, assembly GCF_018294505.1. Lineage (NCBI taxonomy): Eukaryota > Viridiplantae > Streptophyta > Magnoliopsida > Poales > Poaceae > Triticum > Triticum aestivum. The sequence goes on from NC_057796.1 coordinate 17,557,578, forward strand.
TAAGACCCTGAAATTCAAAAGCATTTCAAATGAACTCTGAAAAGGTTGAAAGTTGGCATGTTATCATCATTTCACCCACATAGCATGTGCTAAAAAGTCGAGAGGGTTAGGGCATGGACAACACATAAAACCATTCTGCTTGTTTGCCTCAGCCACTTCGAGAAAATTATGCACGCCATTAATGTACTCGGAGGTGTGTGTCTGTCACCGTACATCCATTGCCGGTTCATCTGTGTGCATTGTATATAATTATGTGTGTCAAAAACCATTACAGATTTACATGGATGGATAAGTGACCAAATTAATAGAAGTTCATCATCACATTAAAACCAAAGTACATACATAGTTCAAATTAAACAACATATAGCTCTCCACAGCATGTAGTTAAACCATACATTGAAACTATGTGAAACCTTTCAATGCAACAACAAATGCGATCATAATCACAACCAAGGTAACAGTTGATCCAACGGCATAATGATACCAAGCCTCGGTATGAATGGCATATTTTCTAATCTTTCTAATCTTGAACCGCATTGCATCCGTCTTGATCTTGTGATCATCGACGACATCCGCAACATGCAACTCCAATATCATCTTCTCCTACTCAATTTTTTTATTTTTCCTTGAAGAAATTGTTTTCTTTTTCAACTAAATTTAACCTCTCGACGATAGGGTCGGTTGGAATTTCCGGTTCAACTACCTTCTAGATAAATAAAATCTATGTCACGTTGGTCGGCATAATTGTCGTAAACAATAAATGAACCAAATAGTTATAAAAAGATAATATATACCACATCCGAATTATAGATGGGACGAGGGCCGACGGGGGCGGATACCAAAACCGTCGCACTATATAATAACAAGGAGTAATAAAAGTAAGAAAATTAGACAAGTATCTATCTGAAGTAAGAATTTTTTTTCTTTCAGAAAGAAGATAAGAACAAGAGGCTCACCACGGTGGTGCCGGCGACGAGATCGGCGCGGGCGATCGACGGCGGTGAAGACGGGGACGGGACGTGATGGACCGCTAAACCTAGACAAATCTCGGAAAAAATGGAGCTCGGAGGTCGAGTTTTGAGAGGAGAAAACTTAACTTGTGTGGCTCGGGCATTTAGGAGGTGAGCTAGAGCACCACAAAGCTCTCCCCTCGCGCCAGAAAAAAAAGAGCAGTGTGGAGTGCTCTGCTCGCCGGCGAGGGGGTATATATATATATAGCCACCTCATTGGTCCCGATTCGTGGCTTGAACCAGGACTAAAGGTTGTGGGCCAGGAGCGAGGACCATTGGTCCAGGTTCGAGCCTAGAACCAGGACAAATGGGTCCACACGAACCGGGACAAATGCCTCCCAAGGCCCGGCCGGCCCCCTGGGCGCACGAACCGGGACGTATGCCCCCCATGGGTCCCGGTTCGTGCAGAACCGGGACTAATGGGCTGGTCAGGCCTCAACCAAAGCCCTGTTTTCTACTAGTGAGGTGTGCGTGTGTGTGTTCATAGGGGTGAGTGTATGCGCGTGTATATGAGCGCTTGTGTCTGTACTGATGCTTAAAAAAAAGTCCGAGGGATGGCACGGAAAGATCGCACGTGAGCACGATGATTGTTTCCTCTTTCCTTGAATAAATGGAAGAAGAAATCAGAAAACTTGCAGATAGATAATTACTAGCGCAAGAGGACTCGCTCGAGCTCCCTCTGTACGCATTGTCCTTGCCGCAGCTCATAGCTACGGCCAACAACAGACAGTACTTCCTTCTATTTGGTTTATTAAGCTTAATTTAAAAATCTCACCAATCAAGATGCATCCTCTGTCCATGAATAAATGTACGTCTAACATACAAAATTTGTTCACAAAAGAGTATATTTCTATCTTTGCAATGTACTTTAAAATAGAAACAAATGTTTCTTTCTCATCACATGGTAATCAAAACCAATAACATTTAGCACATACTCCCTTCGTCCAGATTTATTAGGCCTAAAGACAACTTCTCTTGGACCAAGACACATAGAATTTTCTCACATTAATTCTTTCATTTACTCCCAATGCACTCTCTCACATGCATGCAGCCAATGAAAAAGCACGTATGCAGTGTATTAATTCTCTGGCCATGGCATCAACAACAATGGCTTTCAATGCAACCAATGAAGTGGTTGCATGCATGCACTTTTCCAAAGCGAGGCCTTATAAAAAGGGACATGCTTGTGATGTTGTAAGGTCTAATAAACCCGGACGGAGGGACTAGTCTTTCCACTTTGTACATGGCACTTAGACTGCTCACAGTGGGGAGTAACATAGAGTAGTAACTTGCCGATGTTACTAGTTTATGTTACTACCTCCATAGTGGGTAGTAACATATGAGTGGTATCATGAAAGAGTTCATTTATTAGGCTATAGACTCATTATGTCTTGAAATGTGTGATGTTACAGTAACTAGCTAAGTTACCACAAACCCCTCTCTCCTCATTAATTAGCTGCCACATAAGCAATCTTGGACATTAAGTTACTAGTCAAGTTACTAGTCAAGTTACTCCCATTGTGAGTAGTCTTAGCTCGTTGAGGATGAGGTAATTAAGGAGGAGAGAGACGTTGGCTTGCACCTTCCCAATACATTTTTTACTCCACTTCATAATATGACCTAAAAATTTTGTATGTACATTTATTCGTGGACATAGGGAGTACTCCCTCCGGTCCTTTTTACTTCGCGCATTAGATTTTTGTCAAGTCAAACCTTGTAAATTTTGACCAAATTTATCCTTAAAAATACCAACATCTACAATACCAAATATATATATTATTAAACTACATTTCATAACAAATCTAACAATATGGATTTGAAATCATGAATGTTGATTTTTTTTCTATAAGCTTGGTCAAAGTAGAGATACTTTGACTTCAGATAAAACTTATATGCGAACTAAAAAGGACCGGAGGGAGTAGGTGATGAGTGGTGGAATAATTTTTGTAATTCACAAAAACACTTAATTAATGCGCTCGCTTCCCTCAAAAATTGTGTTTATCGATGCATTGATTGCAATGCATGCATGAATGATCAATAAAAGACCAAAAACTTTTACATGCATTGATAAGTTTTCTCTTAGTCCTCCCATGCACTGATATAATGCATCTCGATATCCGAGTGTGTGAAGGGAGCAATAGAAATGAGTATTATAAAACAGAAATAGAAAAAATTTGAGATAAGCCATATAAACCGAAAAGGAGGTAGTACCATTTTATGTTTAGTTGTTGATGTGATGTCGTGTTTTGCCCATGGGAGGGACGGTATGCAATTGTTTTCGATAATGTACTTTAATTTGAATATACAATGTCATTCTAGCCTATTCTGTGGAGGAATTATGTGTTAGCAAAGGTTCGGAAGCACTAGCGAAGACCTTTTTGGACGAGTAAGGCAAAAAAAACCAAATACCCCATCCGCACCGATGGATAAGTCATCTTACAAAAATCAAATAATCCCAAAACACTTATGCGTGGTGCATTAACTCCAACCTTGTTTCTAGTTTTTAACATGAATATAGGAATCAATCAATAAGAGACGTGGGACGTGTATATTTAGAATGAATTAAAAGTACGTAGCACGGCATTCAGTGGTTAGTTCATTGCATGCAATGTTATAAATTAGCAAATAAATATTAAGTTTTCTTGTTTTTCTCTCCGCCTTAATCACGGTGCACAACATAAGATGACTTATGCACCGGTACAGAGGAAGTACAAGAGTTGACTGATTTATAAGAAAGACTAGACCGAAACCAAACATGAAGAAAAAAACGACAAATGAGGGGTGAGCTATTTCGCAAAAAACAAAAGAGGGTTGGGCTAGAGCTGTCAGGTCATATGTGCCCAGGTGTTGGTAATTGTAGATGCTCTAAACAATTCGTAAAATAGCAAACCAAACAGTTGAGCAAGCTCGGTATTCCAACAATCCAACCACGTCCGTTGTTTTGTACCCCCTCTATTTGCTTTTCTCAAAGTGTTTGAGCAGGCACGTTTGAAAGCTGACTGCAGCCTCGTTGTTCATCAGAGGATGTTACAACCGTTTGAAATATTTAATTCTTTGGTTGCTAAAGCTGGCTGACCCATTCTTTTAGTACGCCACAATGATGGACAACACCACTGCCTTGGCAATTGCGAATTATTAATTTATGAATGAAAGTAGTTGCCTCAATAAAGCATCCGGGGGAGTGTATCAAGTGATACCACCTTTCAAATGCTCCTATGATACCATTTCAAGAAAAAAAAACTATTTTAAACGTTTCAATTTTTTAAAACGATTGTGGATGTTCACATCACATTAATGTACAACCCCTAAAAATTTTAGATCCAAATTCTAAATACACAATGAGAAACAAAAAAAAAAGACAAATCCGGATGTGAATAGTGACGTTTTGACTTTTGTCTTTTTACGCTCTTTTTCTGGATTTGTTTTTTTGTTTCTTAATGTGTATTTCGAATTTGGACCTTAAATTTTAAGGAATTGTATATGTGATGTGAACATCCACAAATATTTTTCAGAAATATTTGAAACGTTTAAGATAGATTTTTTTAAAATAATATCATGATATCATCTTAGGGTTGGTGTCATGTGATATTCTCCCAAGCATCTTGTTGGCAGAAATGCAGCCTGAGATCTTGTGTTGGCCGTGAATTTAAAAGCCATTTCCTCTCTCTCTCTCTCTCTAAATAAAAATAAACTAAACTAGTCATGGCCAGTAAAGCACGTCAAGCGTAGAAACCAATGCTACTCGATTTCCATCATCACCTCATCGGGCGAATCAAAACATGATACACTAGTACTACATTTGATGTCTCTCCCACCCTCGTCGTAGTGGTTGGTGAAGATGGGAAATAACACACGAAGCTGGACACAGGAGAGAAAAGTAAGGCTGGTCATAACTACTAGTAAAATAGCGCATTTCAAAACAAATTTCCTTATGTGGCATGTAATTAATGAAATAGGTGTTTGGAGTAACATAATATATTGCTGTAACATAACGCAACCCAAAGCAAATTGAGTATGATACTACTTTTATGTTACTTTACACTACGAAGGTAGTAATTTAGACTAGTGTCATGCTAGACTAGTGTCATATGCATGACACTAGTCTAAGTTACTCCTCACTATGACTAGCTTTATAGTAATCTTCGACTACAATTGAAAATTTTAGCCCTTATATGTTTGTGGATATGCCCATACACAATATCTCTAAAAAAACATCCGGACAGTGTTCGGGAGTGTTCGCGTTGAGCTCCTATTTTTTTTCTAATACATAACCACAACCTTGACTTTGAGCCTCCACATTTTCCCCTACTTAGCAAAGTGTCTGTGCAAGCGGATCCAAAATAGACCTACACATGTTCATGACTTGAAAAAAAAGAACTCACTAATGTTGATAGGTAAAACGAAACATTAGGTAAATCAATACTTCCGCCGGTTGGATTTATAAGCTGGGTACGAATCTTTAGATCTTCGATTTGACTAATAAAACATGTATAATATGCCACAATAATTATATGCTTAGAAACTTTATTTGACGATGAATCTAAAGAAATATTTTTTGTAAAATGTAATGTACATCTTTTTCTATTCATACTGAAGACCTAAAATATCCATGCTCAACTAATAACCCCAACCAGAGGGAGTACCTTCCTTGATGTAGTCAATGAGAAGTTGTTCCTGCATTTTTTTTTTTTTGCAGATAAACCTGGTATCTAGAACGCCACTCTCCAAAAGCAGCACGCTAAATTTATTTATAGCATGCTAAATAGTGCTAAACGGCTTACCATGATGCTCCTCCAGGCGGTATAGTGCCACTATAGCGTTGGTGATGCGGCCCAAGTGAATACCTCCTCGCCGATAGGGAAAGCAGACCCACAGCCGTAAGCGAGGGTGTAGGAGAGGAGTACAATTGATGAGAAGCTCCTACCATGGCCCTGGGGATTTAGATGGGGACGACGACAGAGACCAGGCCGAGCTGGAGGTAAGGGTTGGGGGAGGAGGCGAAGGCAGGGTGCTCTCGCTCTCGCAGGAAGGGGAAGGACAAGGTGGAAACTCCCATCGCCAGTGTCATTGGACCAGCAATGACAACGGAGACACACAAGTCCGATCCTGGGTTACTAATGTCTATCACTTCGCCTCCTTCTAATGGGCCACCCCAAGAGAGTGAGCCCTTTTTTTACACCTGGCTTCGTTTACTGGGTTGGATTTCTAATTCAAAAAAATGTTAACGAATTCAATAAAAAAATCTTGAAATCAAAACATGATAATGAATTTGAAATATTCAGAAGTTAAAAAAATGTTGGTGAATTCAATAAATGTTCAAAAGTTCATGAATGTAAACATGTTCATGAATTTGAAAGATTTCTTGAATTCAAAAACTATCCACAAATTCAAAAAAGTTCATGAATTCAAAAACTATCCACAAATTCAAAAACCATGCAGGACAAGCGCCGTAAAATGAAAAAAAACAAGAAAATCAGAAAAAAACTAAAGTGAAAACAAAACTTGGAGCAAAATATAATAAAAGGGAAATGAAAAAGAAAAAAAATCCAGAAAAAGACGAAACCCCTTGTAAAAAAACCCGCTCCTAAACAAAAGCAGCACTTGCGTTCCTTAGCACTACTGGAGTACTGGGCCGGCCCAGTATTAGCGATTGTGGGTGATTCGCCCCTTGCAAAGTATTGGGCCTATCCTGCTATTGCAATTGCAAAGTTATTTTCGCTTTTGCTAGAGAAATTATTTAGTTTCACTCGGTTTATTTTCTATTGCGTGAAAGAGCCCCACCGTCGGAAGCTCCTAACGGGCGTTGTTAGCGCGGCAACTATTTATCGCCTTAAGCGAGACAAGCACCAGCACCCACTTGAGGTTACTCGAGCCGTTTTCTTCGAGATTTTTTGCTTATTTTATTTTACTAGCACAAATGCCCATGCATTGCAACAGGAGAGAAAATTGGTGTGTAGTCAAATTCAATAAAAATTATGTGCAAAACACATTCAAAATCCATAAAATTTTAGTCTTCATCAAGGTTAGTGGAAACATGAATGATTATCTTTATGATTAATATTTGTTCCCTTTGCTGAACGAAAACTATGTATTTGCTAAAAATATCAATTATTTTTTCAGTTTATTTCGCGTCCTATTGATGGATATACACTTTTGCGAAGAATACAATTGTATTATCGAGGCGAACCTGTCGGTATTGGGATGTATGCGTGATGGACTTCACAATATCGAATGTTTTGTAACTAAAATTGGTACTGAACAATAAGCAAGAAGTTTCAACTGGAAATTTGTTGAAATATATTTCAATAAAAAATATTAAAGCAAAAGAGGTTGATGGAACTAAATGGATTCCTTAGCATTCTCTTATAATTATATACGTTGTATCTGTGGATATATAATGATAACTTTCTATACGCACTGTCCTCTCATCTTTCACCCTATTCCAGATCTCGTTTCATTAAATATTTGAGTGCTCAATCCATCACGAAACGCTGCATTATATTCTTCGGACAAAATTCAAGATTGCATAAAAGATGGGAGGTATACAACCTGACAATATAATTAGTCTTTGCAGTAGTGGACACCTGATTCATCTATGCCTTCAGCTCCTCATTGGGTTCGACACTATTATTTATCGAATAAGGCTACAAATGATCCCCTATACTTGTGGGTTATCACCCGCTGTTTTGACCGCATTTTGAAATGGGCATGAAAAATTCAGAAAAAATCAAAAAATTGGAAAACCTTCGCATTGTGTCATTATATGTGACCAAGTTACCAGGAAAAATAATAAACTTGCAATACGACAATTATTTTTAAAAAGTGTTCTTAGAAATGAGCTATCATGTGTGAAGATTCATGGGTTTCAAGCCAAATAATCAATCTTATGGCAACATTCATGTTATAGTTTGTTCAAATGATATTATATTTTGCAAAAGTTTGTATCTTGGTACGGCAAACAATGTTGCCTAAGGAAGTTTTCATTTTATTTGGATGGAATTTCATTTTCCATTTTTCGAGTGCCCAAAATGAGTTTTTTTGTGAAGGTCCTACCATATATTTGTTGCAAATTTTTACCAAATCATTTTTCTAAAATGTTAGACCATATCCAATATATAATTGACCAAATGGTTGGGTGTCAAAAACTTTGATCCACCTCTCGTGAAAAAGACAAATTTTCGCCGATTCAATAGGAAGCGGGTCAAATTTGAACTGCAGTTGCCTCTTAGTTTGCTCTTTATTTTTTTCAAAAATCATTTCTAGGTACATAACTATCTATTTTATCAGAGAAACATCAAAAGTTTTCCAAGATTCAACCACTAGCTACAAACGGTCATGCCCGCCGTCACATTTTGAAACGGGTATGAAAAATTAAAAAAAAAATCTTTGCACTTTGTCGCTATACGTGACCAAATTACCAGGAAAAATAATAAACTTTTAATACGTCGATTCTTAAAAAAAATGTTCTCAGAAATAAGCTATCATGTGTGAAGATTCATGGCTTTCAAGCAAATAATCAATCTTATGGCCACATTCATGGCATAGTTTATTTAAATGATATAATATTGTACACAAGGATGTATCTTGGAATGAAAAACAATGTTGCCTTAGGAAGTTTTCATTTTCTTTGGACAGAAATTTCATTTTTCCATTTTTCGAGTGCCCAATTTTTGTGAAGGACCAACCATATATTTGTTGTAAAATTGTACCAAATCAATTTTATAAAATACTAGGAAATATTTAATGCACAATTTACTAAATGGTTGGGTGTCAAAAGTTTTGACCCACCTCTCATGAAAAAGACAATTTTGCGCCGATTCAGTTGGAAGCGGGTCAAATTTGAACTGCAGCTGCCTTATAGTTTGCTCTTTATTTTTTGCAAAAATCATTTCTAGGTACATAAGTATCTATTTAATCAGAAATACATGGTTTGGTGGTGACACGTCGAGGTTTGGATGGTGGCGAGGGCCCCAACTCCAGAGCACGTAAACTCGCATGTCCGTCGCGTGGTCATCGCGCGACCGTGGCGTTGCCTCCCATTCTGGGCGGCCTAGGCATGTCTAGTGGGTTGGGCACTCCCCCGGTAGGTGTTAGGAAGAAGAAGGCAATAGATGAATCTCACGAGGAGACTGTACTAAGCTCAAACATGAATTAGCAGCCAAGTGTTTGATTAGTGGTGGGGAAAATGCACATGGCCAATGGGACTGAGTTTTGGCCGAGGATGATCATCTACTAAGGACACCGTCACGGAAAATTTGCAGCTCAAGTGGAGGAGCTTAGGTGTCACTTGCTTTATAAAGTACCACACTGGACAGAAATATGAATGTTGAAGATGAACCCAAATGAATGAGTGGATTGATCTGAAATTTGGAGGAGGATGATAATTTGGGCATATGAAGGCACTGCAAATATTTCATACCATTTGGATAAACAAAATGGTACTTCCTTCATAGTGCTCTTCACTGAACAGAAAATTAGGAAAAATATAGAGGGAAATTGGCTAGATTAAATGTGCTAAAATTTTGTGGAGGGAGGTTATATGGGCAGGGTCATGTCCTGGTAATTTTTTAGCAATTATAAATTAACATAAAATATAGTTGCCTCACAAACTGGAAATATTACCAAAAACAAAGATTGGATGGTGAGCTCACACGGATTGTTAGATGGGGCTCAAACTTTGTGGAGAGCTATGATTTGGGAATATATAAGATGTGGCAAAAAGTAAGCTCATTAGGATATGCCTAGCTAGTACTTCCTTCACAACGGTTCTAGCTGAAAAGAAATTTGGAAATTTGCCGAGGAAGATTTAGTAGGGAAATGGAGCTGAATTTTGTCATGAGGCAATTATTTTGATAGTAAAAATGCCCAAATGTTTTGGGAATTTTGCGAATGACAGAAATATAGAATGCTTCACAACCTAGGGAATTTTGCAAAATGGTTTTTTTGAGAAGAACCTAGGAAATAGTTGTTGCGAAATTGCACCAAATCAATTTTCTAAAATACTAGGCCATATTTAATTTTTAAAATAGTTTACAAATTTCCGCCAATTCAGCTGGAAGCAGATAAAATTTAAGTGATTCATAGTTTGTTTTTTATTTTCTATAAAAATCATTTTTAGGTATGCAAGTAGCTATTTAAGTAGAGATCCACCAAGATTTTCACAACATTGAACCTCTAGCTAAGAACGAACATTCCGGCAATTTTGCCAGCATTTTGGAATCGGCATAAAAGCAGATAAAATAGAAAACCTTTGCCTTGTGTTATTATATATGACATCGAAAGGATCAATATAGTTGACTAGAAGGGGGGTGAATAGGCAACTAACAATTTTTAGCTTTTCTTTACCAATTTAAACTTTGCATCAAAGTAGGTTGTCTAGATATGCAACTAGGTGAGCAACCTATATGATGCAACAACAACAACCACCCTAGCAAGCAAGGGATACAACACAATATAATCTTGCACAAGTAAAGGTAAGAAATAACCAAGAGTGGAGTCGGTGAAGACGAGGATGTGTTACCGAAGTTCCTTCCCTTTGAGAGGAAGTACGTCTCCGTTGGAGCGGTGTGGAGGCAAAATACTCCCCAAAAAGCCACTAGGGCCACCGTATTCTCCTCACGCCCTCACACAATGCAAGATGCCGCGATTCCACTATTGGTGCCGTTGAAGGCGGCAACCGAACCTTTACAAACAAGGTTGAGGCTATCTCCACAACTTAATTGGAGGCTCCCAACGATACCATGAAGCTTCACCACAATGGATTGTGGCTCCGAGGATACCTCTTCCGTCTAGGGTGTCAAACACCCAAGAGTAACAAGTTGATGACGATGTAGAAGCCGGGAAACGCAAATCGGTTTGGTGGAAGTGTACATCGGGCGAACCTCCTTCTATCCTCCAAGTATTGAGAGGTTTGGGTGGTTGAGGAGGGAGATCTCAAGCTTTTGGTGATTTGGGAATGGAGGAGAAAAGCTTGGGCAAAGGTTAGGGTTGGGAGGAAGAAGAAGGGTCGGTATAAATACCCCCATGGGATATTTGCCCGTTACACAGCCGCCGCCTCGGGTTCCCGGACTAAAGGGGTTTGGGCGCCCGAACAAAAGTAGAGTAGTCCGGGCACCTGGGGGACAAGGCCCCGGGCACCCGGAGAGATCAGGGAGGCGGCAGGCAGGGGGCCGGGCACCCGGGGACCCTAAACCCCGGGCCCCCGCACCATGCAGGGGTGGAGAGGAGGCGGCGGGTAGGGGGCCGGGCACCTGGGGGCCACAAGCCCCGGGCACCCGCACCATGCAGAGGTGGAGAGGAGGC
>NC_057796.1:17569203-17582510 GCF_018294505.1 Triticum aestivum
ACCATGCAGGGGCGGCCTAGGCACCCGCACCATGCAGGGGCGGAGAGGAGGCGGCGGGCGGGGAGCTGGGCACCCGGGGGCCCCAAACCCCGGGCACCCGCACCATGTAGGGGAGGAGAGGAGGCGGCGGGCAGGGGGCCGGGCACCCGGGGGGACCAAACCCCGGGCACCCGCACCGGGCAGGGAGTGGGAGGAGAAGGCGAGAGAGAGGGGCGGGCACCCGGGGGTCCCAAACCCCGGGCACCCGCACCAGGCAGAGAGGGGCGAGGTGGAGGTGGCGAAGGGCCCATGCACCCGGGGCACTATACCGCGGGCACCCGCACCGATCATAGAGGAACATGAGGTGGTGGAGACGAGAGGGACAAGGCCCCAGCACATGAAGAAACTCCCGATAATGCCTGAAGCGGATAACAAAGAAGGAAGAGAGAAGTTTGAGTTCCCCAACTCCAAGATCATAGCGACCCCTCTTGATAGTACGGATGTTCCTATGACTCAAAAAGAAACACCGAAAAACTTCTCGAGCCGACACCGAACACCGTCTTTTCTCTCTTTGGACTTGCACTGCTAGGGAAAAGCTTATAGGCAGACGCTTACTAGTAGCGCAGGTTTATAACCCTCGCTACTGCTACTTACTAGTAGCGCAGGTTTTTACCCCCCGCTACTACTAAGTTGATAGTAGTAGCGTGGGTTTATAACCCTCGCTACTACTATGTGGTCTCTACCGTGCCCCCCGGGACATGCCATAGTAGTAGCGAGGGGTATAGACCCGCGCTACTACTATCAACTTAGTAGTAGCGCATGTTTATACCCCTCTCTACTAGTCAGTACAAGGTAGGTGAAATCCCCCTATCCTCGGCTGAATCCCTACTTTCTCCCTCACTCTCCCTCCTCAATCCATAGGCTCTCCCATGGAGCTGCACACCTCCTCCTCCATGGCGCCCAACGAGTTCACCTCCTTGCGTCACGTGCCTCCTCCTCCATGGCGCCAAAAGAGGGAGGCCGCCTCGCGCCGCCGGCGTCCTAGAGCTCGCTAGTCTTCCCCGCATCTCCGTGCCACCACGTCTGACCACCTCACCACCGGTGACGAGCCCCGGTGCGCCCTCCATCTGATTCCTTTCTTCCTTGTTTCTCTTTTTCTCTCTCCATGTCCCTCCGATTTTACTCACCTCCCATGCCCATGCCTGCGCAGGTCGTCGACATGGCCAAAGAGGAGCTCTCTGCCTTGGCCGTGAAGAGGACCCTCACACCGTCGTCCTGCTCTCCTCTGCACTGGATCCGGTCCCTCTACAACAGTCGTCGCTGGATCTGGTCTCCGCTGCCCGTCCGCACCTCCGGTGACCCTTGTCGTCACTGGATCGAACCATTGACACCATTGACAACACGCACGGGGTCGAGATTTTTTTTGGTTTTTGAAATTAATAGTAGTAGCGCGGGTCACAGACACACGCTACAGATAGTTAGTAGTACCGCGTGTCAAACCCGCGCTACTACTAACATACGTACTAGTAGCGCGGGATGCACCGCGCTACTACCACTAGTTAGCTGTAGCGCCGTAGTAGTAGCGCAGGCACCCGCGCTACTACTAGATTTTAACCCGCGCTACTACTAGGCTTTTTCCTAGTAGTGTTGATAGGGTTACCGACGCCTGTCGACGCACAAGAGGCGATAATGTCCTGAAATAAACTTGACAACCGACATTAGTCCTCGTGAATCATATTGTGATCAATCATCAAAACGTAATTGAGTGACAATTGCACTTTCAATCTCCCCCTTTTTGGTGAATTGATGACAATATGATTCGCACATGGAAACTATTAAGAAGGAGATATAACTCAAAGCCATGCAACACTATTGATGTAGAAGGCTCCCCCTTGATGTGTGCATGTTTTAAAATATGCTAGGAAACATATCATATCATCAAGATGGCTCCCCCTACATCAATAGCCAAGTGCAACCTAATAAGTATAACTGAGAGTAAAAAGTTGCACAAACTAGATTGAGATCAAGGAAATAGAAAGACACGGGTGTTAAAGATCTCAAATCATAGTACTCACAACCAAAGTACGGAGAAGACACATAAAAGTATTACAAGCCCGTAGAAGATCAAAGAAAAGGCAAGGGCTTGCAATCTCTCCAAGCACAAGGCGAATCCTAATAGAACACTTCTCCCCCTTTGGCATCGAGACACCAAAAAGGGAAAAGGCGATGCTACCGAAACACCCTAAACATGAGGAGGGGCACTGGCGGCGTCATGATCTTCATCCTTAGGAATGTAGAAAAGGCGATGCTACCGAAACACCCTAAACATGAGGAGGGGCACTGTCAGTGTCCTCAGGCCCCCTAGGCTTGGTCACCCCAGACTCACGCTCTCTGACAGCCTTCAACTGTCGCATCTGACTCTTGCGGAAGTTGGTCGCCACCACTTGACGCCTTGCGGTGGACTGGCACATCTTGAACAAATTGTTGAACCCACGAAACAACATGTTCTTCTCCTTCTTAGAAAAAGAAGGCGAAGATGCAATAGAGTGAGCAAGAGCAGTGGGATCGTCTGAAGCAGCACCTCGTGAGGAGGACCCACCAAACTCAATAGCCCGAGCAGCAGCAGAAACCTTCGCAAGCCTGGGCTCCTTGCCCACGAAAGATAACAGATCCTCATGCATTGGTGGCCTGTAGTTGACGTGCCTCTTGCACAAAGTTATGGGAAACTTGTGCAGGAGCCGGTCTTTCTCACGGAACTTCATCTCAATGAGAGCCTGAATGAACGGAGGAAACACACATGACTTCTTGTCAAACACACACGACTTCATCTCCTCATACATGAAATTGAGAACATCCACTTTCCGTCCTTCATGAACATAAATGAGCAGGTCAATGGTAGTGCACCAGAGCGTATCAGAAGAGCCTGTCTTGGGAGCCAATGAGGTACGGAGGATCTGGTGAAGGGCGGCATACTTGGGCAGCAAACCACGAATAGTGCCCACCATGGAATCTGGAGTACCTGGCTTATATGCAAAAGCAAGGGCCTTCTTGGTGCGACTATGTTGAACAACAGTGGCAAAATCATCCTGAGGCACAGGGAAAAAGGGATAACTAGTGATAGAGGCCAAGTCAGCCATAGACCCACGGAGAGTAGAGCCGCCGGATCGCCATATAAACGCATGATCCGAGCCAGTCGCGAAGTAGACAGTGGCGTAAAACAGCATAATGAGCTCCTCATTGTATGCCTTGTTGAAACGCAGAAACGGGAGCAAACCCATCTTGTCAAGAGCCTCAAACACACCAGGGAAAAGATCACTACGAGAATGAATGTACTCAAGATCCACACTGCGATCAGGAGCCACATTGAACTTCTTGATCTTCAGAATCTCATCAAAAGTGCGACTTTGAAACTCGTTCCGGAACTTCCAATCAATACCATCATCACGGCCATTCTCATTGCGAACTTGTCGATACTCAGCCTTAGAGAGCTTGTTGAGATCATTATTAGCTAAGGGACCAAAGTCCTGATCAACTTCTTCTTCTTCATCATTAGCATCACCATCATCATCTTAAGCTTCAGCAAAGTTGGCCACGAACTGCTCTTCTTCTTCATCGTCACTGCTAGATGCCTCAATGATGGGATTGCGAGCAGCCTGGCGGCGAGCATGACCCGGGGGAGCAACCTTAGAACACCACCTAGTGCGTTCCGTAGGAACAAAATTGCCTTTACCTCCATCATCTTTCTTCTTCTTAGCGCGACGAGCACCAACAGCCCCACCTGACGAGTCTAAAAGCAAAGACAAGATACGGAGGAGCGCTGAGTGGAAGAGTCCATGCAGCAAAGCGAAAAGAAAGGAGAAGGAAAAAGAATAAAAGAATAAAACAAAACTGGGACGGCCAGGCACCCGAAGGGGCCAATTCCGGGCACCCGGGGAGACGCCCAGTGGAGGGCTGGGCACCCGGCCACACGGGACCAGGCACCCGGGAAGAGGAGGTCCAGCGTCGGGCCGGGCACCCGGTCACAAGGGGCCGGGCACCCGAGGTGGGGAAGGGGCGAGCCCGAGGTGACGGCCCGGGCACCCGGCCGGAGGCCGGCCGGCACCCGGAGACTCCACAGCTGCGGAGCACGGCGCGCACGCGACTCCCACCACTCAACCAGAAAAAGGAACAAGACTACTATGCAAACCAAGATCAAATCATACCTAAACATGAAAAAGAGAGATTTGACCAAGAAAACAAGGAAAATACCAGAGCAAGCCATGGAGGGAAGGGAAAGAACTCCCGGGAGGGAGCTCCGGGCGCCCGGAGAAGCTCCGGCGGCGACCGGCGAAGATCGGCGGGCGGCGGCTGCTGCGGGTGAAGGGGGGAAAAGGGAAGAGACCCCTAGCCCCACCCACTTGAGCCCGACTTAAGGCGGCCGAGCGGCCAGATCCCGTCCCGGAAAAAAGTAGTCCGGGTGCCCAGAGTGCCCAGAGAGGGCGGCCCGATCCGTCCGGGTGCCCGGACCAAAAGTGTCCAGGTGCCCGAAGAGCCCAGAGAGTTTCCCTTTTTTTAAGAAGAGAAAGAAAGGAAAGATAGAAAAGAAAGAAAAAAAGGAACTAGAGAGGGACGAACAAACAACAGAGAGCATGATCAAACTGGACTCTTGCAAGGGTAAAAGCATGTCTTTAGGAAGGGAGGGTCTTGGGATGGATCGCACGCAATGATGAACAAACAAATACACTCAAGTGCAAGAACTAAACAACTGGATCCACAAGAATACCAACAAGAACCAACTCTAGTAGCTACCTCTCAGAAAGAGGGCGGTGGCCGAAGCCACCTTTGTTTGAGTCAATTGGTATGGCACCACGAAGATTTTAACCTTGGGCCATGACCAAAACTCATCTTTGAAGCACAAGTTCCATAAAAAATGGCTAATGTGAAAGACTTGATCGATTTATGCATAATGGGGGGAGGGAGAGTTCATTGAGAGAACAACACTCCCCCTATGTCCATGCCTACACCTAAACAAGACATCAAGATGAGTATGGTGGGGTGTGCAAAGGTTCAAGCCACATTGCTCGAATCAATGATATTTAGCTCGTGCCTTAACTCGCGAAATGTTGCTTCATCCAAGGGCTTCGTGAAGATATCTGCAAGGTTATCATGAGTGTTGACGTAGTTGAGCTCAATCTCCCCTCGCCTAATGTGATCCTAGATGAAGTGATACCGAATCTCAATATGTTTCGTCTTGAAGTGTTGCACCGGGTGTCGGTGTCAAAACCGGCGGATCTCGGGTAGGGGGTCCCGAACTGTGTGTCTAAGGTCGATGGTAACAGGAGACAGGGGACACGATGTTTACCCAGGTTCGGGCCCTCTCTATGGAGGTAATACCCTACTTCCTGCTTGATTGATCTTGATGAATATGAGTATTACAAGAATTGATCTACCACGAGATCGTAATGGCTAAACCCTAGAAGTCTAGCCTGTATGACTATGGTAATGAGTATATCTCTTCCGGACTACACCCTCCGGTTTACATAGACACGGGGGGATCTAGGGTTACATAGAGTCGGGTACATAGGAAGGAATCTTCATAGTTGATCGCCAAGCTTGCCTTCCACGCCAAGGAGAGTCCTATCTGGACACGGGTACAGTCTTCCGCCTTAGTGTCTTCACAGCCCATCAGTCCGGCCCATGGATAACAGGACGGACGCCCGAGGACCCCTTAGTCCAGGACTCCCTTACCGGGTTAAGAGAAATCTTGATGGCACTTTCATTGTCACAGCAAAGAGGCACTTTGTCACAAATGACACCGTAATCCTTTAAAGTTTGCCTCATCCATAGAAGTTGTGCACAACAACTACCGGCCGCCACATACTCCGCTTCGGTGGACGAGAGAGACACACAACAACTTTGCTTCTTCGAAGACCAACTCACCAAAGAGCAACCAAGAAATTGGCACCCTCCGGAAGTTGACTTCCTATCCACTTTGTCTGCCGCCCAATCGGAGTCCGAATAGCCTACAAGGTTGAAGTTTGCTCCTCTTGGGTACCATAAGCCAAAGTTTGGGGTATGAGTCAAATATCGAAAGATTCGCTTGACCGCCACAAAGTGGCTTTCCTTAGGTGCGGCTTGAAACTGTGCACAAATTCTCACACTCAACATGATATCCTGTCTAGATGCACAAAGGTAAAGCAAGGAGCCAATCATGGAGCTATATACCTTTTTGATCCACCGCTTTACCATTGGGATCTATGTCAAGTTGGCATTTGACGGGCATTGGAGTGGAAGCCGGCTTGACATCACTTAGCTTGAATCTCTTGAGCATGTCTTGAGTGTATTTGGCTTGGTTGATGAAGATTCCTTCTCTTCTTTGCTTGACTTCGAACCCGAGAAAGAACGTCAACTCTCCCATCAAGGACATCTTGAACTTTGAGGTCATGAGAGAGGCAAATTCCTCATTGAAAGATTTGTTAGGGGAACCAAAGGTAATATCATCAACATATAGTTGGCACACAAACAACTCCCCTTTGACGTTCTTAGTAAAAAGAGTGGGGTCGATTTTCCCAATTTCAAACCCACAATCGTGCAACAACTCAGTAAGGTGGTCATACCACGCATGTGGGGCTTGTTTAAGGCCATAGAGTGCCTTATCGAGTTGGTACACATGATCGGGGAAATAGGGATCCTCGAACCCGGGGGGTTGTTTGACATACACCAACTCATTAATAGGACCATTAAGAAAAGCACTCTTCACATCCATTTGTTGCAACTTAAAGTTATGATGAGAAGCATAATCAATCAACAAACGAATGGATTCAAGGCGAGCAACGGGAGCAAAGGTTTCACCGTAGTCGATACCCTCGACTTGGGAGTAGCCTTGTGTTACCAACCGAGCCTTGTTGCGAATGATGATCCATGAGCATCTTGCTTGTTCTTGAATATCCACTTGGTTCCAATGACATTATGATTCCCCGTTGGCCTTGGCACCAATCTCCACACCTTGTTGTGCTCGAAGTTGTTGAGTTCTTCATGCATGGCATTAAGCCAATCCGGATCCTCGAGCGCCTCATAGACCTTTTGGGGTTCAACACAAGAGACAAACGCGTGATGTTCACAATAGTTTGCTAATTTTCTACGAGTGCTTACCCCCTTTCGGATGCTTCTAGGCACATTTGTCATGAGATGACCCTTGGTAGTGAGCTTGGATGCAATCTTGGCGGCAAGACGCTCCAATTCCTCCCCAGGAGTGAGTTGAGGAGCGGTAACTTGATCATCTTGAGCGTCGTCATGAGCATGTTCTTGATCTTGAGGTTGCTCTTGATCTTGAACTTGCTCGGAGGAGAGAACTTGACCTTGGGCATCACTTGGTGATTCAATACCATCTTGAGGTTGATCTTGCCCTTGATCTTGTTCATGAGGTTGAGGGCCTTCACTTTGTTCTTCAGAAGCGTGTGGGTCTTAGGTTGGTGATGGTTCCACTTGAGTGGAACATTGTCCTTCTCCTTCGGCCACACGGGGTTCCTCAATGGGTAGGATAAAGCAAACACCCATTCTTCTTATGGTTTGGGGAGAAATTTCATCACCTACATCACAAGTACCACTTTGCTCCACTTGGGAGCTGTTATTCTCATCAAACTCCACATTACACGTCTCCTCAATAAGTCCCGTGGACTTATTAAGGACACGGTAAGCATAAGAGTTTGTAGCATAACCAACAAATATGCCCTCTTGAGCTCTGCTACCTCTTGAGCACTGCGTTGGTTTTTCCCTTGAAGAGGAAAGGGTGATGCAGTAAAGTAGCGTAAGTATTTCCCTCGGTTTTTGAGAACCAAGGTATCAATCCAGTAGGATACCACGCTCAAGTCCCGCGCACCTACACAAACAAATTCCGAATCATGTGTGTCTCTCTCAAAAGGTGTGTACAGCGAGTATGATTGTGGCAAACTAGCAAATAAAGACTCAAATAATACAAGACGCTCCAAGCAAAACACATATCATGTGGTGAATAAAAATATAGCTCCAAGTAAATTTACCGATGGATGAGGACGAAAGAGGGGATGCCTTTCGGGGCATCCCCAAGATTTGGCTTTTAGGTGTCCTTAGATTATCTTGGGGTGCCATGGGCATCCCCAAGCTAAGGCTCTTGCCACTCCTTGTTCCATACTCTACCAAATCTTTACCCAAAACTTGAAAACTTCACAACACAAAACTTAACAGAAAATCTCGTGAGCTCCGTTAGCGAAAGAAAACAAAACACCACTTCAAGGTACTGTAATGAACTCATTCTTTATTTATATTGGTGTTAAACCTACTGTATTCCAACTTCTCTATGGTTTATAAACTATTTTACTAGCCATAGATTCATCAAAATAAGCAAACAACACACAAAAAACAGAATCTGTCAAAAACAGAACAGTCTGTAGTAATCTGTAACTAACGCAAACTTATGGAACTCTAAAAATTCAGCCAAAATGGGAAGACCTAAATAATTTGTTTATTGATCTTCTGCAAGTGGAATCAATATTATATCGCGTTCTGGTAATTTTTAACAGTTGTTTTCGTGAACAGAAAGTTTCTGGAATTTTCAGCAAGATCAAATAATTAACATCCAAGAAGATCCTATAGGTTTAACTTAGCACAAACACTAATTAAAACATAAAAACAAATCTAACCAGAGGCTAGATCAAATATTTATTCCTAAACAGAAGCAAAAAGCAAAAAACCAAAAATAAAATTGGGTTGCCTCCCAACAAGCGCTATCGTTTAACGCCCCTAGCTAGGCATAAAAGCAAGGATAGATCTAGGTATTGCCATCTTTGGTAGGCAATCCATAAGTGGCTCTCATAATAGATTCATATGGCAATTTTATTTTATTTCTAGGGAAGCGTTCCATGCCTTTCCTTAACAGAAACTGGAATCTAATATTCCCTTCCTTCATATCAATGATTGCACCAATCGTTCTAAGGAAAGGTCTACCAAGAATAATAGGACATGAAGGATTGCAATCTATATCAAGAACAATAAAATCTACGGGCACATAATTCCTATTTGCAACAATAAGAACATCATTAATTCTTACCGTATGTTTTAAAATAGTGGAATCCGCAAGGTGTAAGTTTAAAGAGCAATCATCAAATTCACGAAAACCTAACAAATCACACAAAGTTTTTGGAATCGTGGAAACACTAGCACCCAAATCACACAAAGCATAGCATTCATGATCTTTAATTTTAATTTTAATAGTAGGTTCCCACTCATCATAAAGTTTTCTAGGGATAGAAACTTCCAACTCAAGTTTTTCTTCATAAGATTGCATCAAAGCATCAACGATATGTTTGGTAACAGCTTTATGTTGACTATAAGCATGATGAGAATTTAGCATGGATTGCAACAAGGAAATACAATCTATCAAAGAGCAATTATCATAATTAAATTCCTTGAAATCCAAAATAGTGGGTTCATTGATATCTAATGTTTTGACTTCTTCAATGCCACTTTTACAAATTTTAGCATCAAGATCTAAAAACTCTGAATTTTTGGAACGCCTTCTAGGTAAGGGTGGATCATATTCAGTCCCATCATTATCAAGATTCATATTGCAAAATAAAGATTTAATAGGGGACACATCAATAACTTTTAGATCTTCATCTTTATTCTCACAAGAAATTTCCGGCTTAGCGGCCATCTTATTAACTAAGGTGGCCTGCTTATCCGAAACTTCAGCTATTAACTTTTCGAGATGAGCAATCTGAGATTTCAAACCATAAAATTCTTGAGACTTATCATCGAGCTCTTTATTCATATAACCCATAAAGCTTTTTTGTTCCTTAAGCTCGTTCCTAAAGAAAATATTATGCTCAAATTGTAAAGTCATAAAACTCCTGACGTTGCTTTCGATCTCTTCTAACCTTTTAAGGTGAAGATCGCCAAATCTAGGTAGAGCCATCGTGACAAGCAAGCAATCCAACACACGAGCAAACAAGAAGCAAGCGAAAAAGAGGCGAACAGAAAAGAGAGGGCGAATAAAACGGCAAGGGTGAAGTGGGGGAGAGGAAAACGAGAGGCAAATGGCAAATAATGTAATGCGAGGGATAAGGGTTTGTGATGGGTACTTGGTATGTTGACTTTTGCGTAGACGCCCCGGCAACGGCGCCAGAAATCCTTCTTGCTACCTCTTGAGCACTGCCTTGGTCTTTCCCTTGAAGAGGAAAGGGTGATGTAGTAAAGTAGCGTAAGTATTTCCCTCAGTTTTTGAGAACCAAGGTATCAATTCAGTAGGAGACCACGCTCAAG
This sequence comes from Triticum aestivum, assembly GCF_018294505.1. Taxonomy (NCBI): domain Eukaryota; kingdom Viridiplantae; phylum Streptophyta; class Magnoliopsida; order Poales; family Poaceae; genus Triticum; species Triticum aestivum. Next base: position 17,579,461 of record NC_057796.1, read on the forward strand.
TCCCGCGCACCTACACAAACAAATAAGAACCTCGCAACCAACGCGATAAAGGGGTTGTCATTCCCTTCACGGTCACTTACGAGACTGAGATCTGATAGATATGATAAGATAATATTTTTGGTATTTTTATGATAAAGACTAAAAGTAATGAAAGCAAAATAAACGGCGCCAGAAATAGTTTGTTGACAGGAAATTAATATGATGGAAAATAGACCCGGGGGCCATAGGTTTCACTAGTGGCTTCTCTCAAGAGCATAAGTATTACGGTGGGTGAACAAATTACTGTCGAGCAATTGATAGAATTAAGCATAGTTATGAGAATATCTAGGTATGATCATGTACATAGGCATCACGTCCGTGACAAGTAGACCGACTCCTACCTGCATCTACTACTATTACTCCACACATCGACCGCTCACTACTAGGGAAAGGCCTAGCAGCAGCGCGGGTTTTAGGCCTATCAGTAGTGCGGGCAGGAGCGCTACTGGTACGGTGCTACAGCTAAAGGTTAGCAGTAGCGTTGGTCAACCCACACTACTGCTACACCGACTTAGTAGTAGCGCTTTCTCTACGCGGCGCTACTGGTAATTACTAGTAGCGCTTCTCCCAGCCCGCGCTACTACTATTATTCCGTATTTTATTTCTTTTTAATTTCATGTTGTATTCATACACCTCTATACAAGTTTTCATACAACAGCAATTTAGAGATTGTTTTTACATCATAATGAGTTATTACATCACTGGGTGAAAGAACCGTGGACTAGTTTCAAGTGGATGGACATCCACTTGAAACTAATCCGCGGTTCTTTCACGCAGTGATATAATAAATATCATCATCATCATATCATTAACAACTTATCATCATAATACATCATTGTCATATAACACCTCCTCATGATCATCGTTTTCATGGATGAGACATCACATAGCAAGTTGGTCACTAGTCATAATCCCAACTACTCCTCATCATCAACTCTAACACATTGTACCACATAATAAACATATTGTACCTCATAGGACCTACTACATTCTCTTAGGACCTACTATATTCTCTAAGGTAAAATAGCAAAAAACAAGATAGCCCCTGGCTCTCCATTATGGAGAATGGAGATTATCATGTCTCCAATTCTTGCCTTTCGCTTAATGTTGCTTCCAAGAACCTACTTACGAATGTCCAAACATTTTTTCCATTCTTTGATTAGCATGTGTTCACCGGTTTCAGAAATCCGATATGCACAGGTGAGATCCGTAGGATGACCTGGCTGTATGTTCAGAACTTCAAGGCGACTATTCTGATACATCAGATGAGGCACACAATCCATCGGGATTTTCTGTTGAAAAACATAGTAATAACTTCGTAGTTAGCAATGATGTACTAGTTTTAGAAGTATGCAAAAGATGCACGGATGTCGTAATAGTAAAAAATCTTACCAGGATATCTCCATAGAAGTTATCGTGGTTCAACACGTGCACTAGTGGCACGTATTCACCATAATTTGGAGGAGTTCGATAATAGGTATTGTAATTCTCAAAGAAAGTACAAAATGCAATCAGATGATTTTTCTCCTTATAAGTTAATTCGGAGTCATCGGTGTAGTGGGTTTTGTCTACCATCTTCCGCACATTCTTTGAAGAATGAAAATAAGCTGTCAATGGAAATAAGCTGTCAACTATTTTGAAATAGACAATATGAATTAGTTAATAACTATGTTTGAGAAACTCACATAGCGGTAGAATCGGAAGCGTATCAACAAGGACCCAAATGTCCATATTGTTTTGCTCAATGTCAGGATCACCAAGATCCATGGTGACAATCATACCCTCATAAAAACCATACATTTTGCAAAGTGCTTCCCAATTTTGGCAACCAAAATGGGTTACGCTCTGAGAATTGTACAGATTGACTTCAAAATCCATATCATGATGGGTCCTTAGGTGTATTTTCTTTGTTTCAAAATTTTCATGGTCTTCAAAACCCATCCTCTCCAAGACATAGCGTCTTGCATGGCATGGGATAAGCTAGTCAAATTGAAAAAGATGAAAATTAGACATTGAAATAGTTGAAGTCGTGCTTAATTACGAAAAAAACACTTGTCGTCATTGCGTACGGTTTCAACGTCGAAGGTCTCCTCGAGCTTAATGCTGAAGCGCCGATCTTCGTCCAGGTGAGGGCACCTGTCGCACAGACCTCGATCGTCGAGGCACCAGCTGCACTCCCCTGGGAGACTTTCGTCATCCGAGTACGACATTTACTATGTTCATAATTCAAAGATTAAACTTGTACAATTAAATATATGTACTAAAAAACCTAAATTAGATTAGTATTTTTCGAGAAAATCCAGGCCACTTGATATTTCCTACATATTCTAGCACAAGTCATGCCAGAATTCACGGAAAAAATCCGGCATGACCTTTGCTAAAAAAGGACATATCGAGCGTCTGAAATTTGCCGAAACGGAAATTAATCAACACTCCGGCAAAACATAGGCCACTCGGAGGTGTAACCTGAACATGACCGACCACTTGGGCAACCACATATCCTATTTGAGCAACACAGGATATACATGTTTTTATCTACATCATATATATCTTATAGGACTCATATTGACATGGAGATTTGGCTGGTCTCACCTCGAGGTCGGAGGGGGTTGGTGACGGGACGACGGCGGGGATGATGGAGGGGCTCCTTGATTTCTGCAAAAGCAAAAACCCGATAAGTTATCATTAATACATCCCGAATAATTGCTTAAACTAAAAAAGTAACAACAAAATGACATGTTCAACTAGTTCTATTAATTCAACTAGTTCTTACTAAATATAAACTTACTATAAATAGAAAAAAACTAGTTCTTTCTAAAAATAAAGTAGTTCAACTAGTTATATTAATTTTCTTACTAAAAATACATTAGTTCTATTAATTCAACTAGTTCAACTAGTTTATTAATTTACTTACTAAACTAGTTCAACTAAAACTAAACTAGTTCAACTACTACTAAAAATCATTATCTATGAACCCTAAATTAACATCTGCTACTACTAAAAAACATCTA
>NC_057796.1:17582825-17610342 GCF_018294505.1 Triticum aestivum
TCGAGGGCGGCGGCGGTGAGGTCGAGAGTGGCGACGGTGAGGTCGAGAGCAGCGGCGGTGAGGTTGAGGGCGGCGGCGGTGAGGGCAGGCTCGGGCTCGGGCGACGGCGACAGAGGAGTAGGGGAACAGGGGGATAAAGGAGGGACTTAGCAAAATTTTGTGCCCGCGCCAGTGGTTAAGTCGAACTAGCAGTAGTGCTCATTAGGAAACGCGCTATACTAATGTAGCTATAGCGCGTTTCAAAGAAAAACGCTACTGCTAATGGAAGCAGTTATTTTTTAAGAGAAAAACGCTATAATTCTAAGCAATGTAAAAACATAAAAAATATACATTGGTCATCATTGATCTTTTTGTGTAGAATCTAAATAGTCAACATGAATCCTCACTGTACCTGTATAGGTACAGGCGAGGATTCATATTGCAGCCACAAATCCTACACATATAGTTCAATGAAGACCAAGTGCTCGAGATAGTTTGAGAAGTAACATATTTAAGGTGGTAAACACCTTGTTCGCTTAGCAGTATGGGACTAAACTTAATTAGTTGCGGTGATACTTAGCAGCAGCGAGTTTTGAAGAAAAACGCTGCTACTAAGTACTTTAGCAGCAGCGCGTTCAGGATAAGGGCGCTGCTACTATATCTAGCCTGGAGGCAACGCCGTGGCAATTATAATAGTAGCGCTCGTTTCACCTAGAGCGCTACTGCTACTCAGCTATTAGTAGCGCGGTTTCCTAAAGCTCGCTACTGCTAAGTAGCAGTAGCGTTTGTTTTTGAACCACGCTGGTGCTAAGATTCTGTGTATAAGGTTTTTCCTAGTAGTGGCTATCCAGCATGCATCTAGAGTATTAAGTTCATAAGAACCGAGTAACAATTTAATCAAGATGACATGATGTAGAGGAATAAACTCATGCAATATGATATAAACCCCATCTTTTTATCCTCGATGGCAACAATACAATACGTGTCGTTTCCCCTACTGTCACTGGGATCGAGCACCGCAAGATTGAACCCAAAGCTAAGCACTTCTCCCATTGCAAGAAAGATCAATCTAGTAGGCCAAACCAAACTGATAATTCGAAGAGACTTGCAAAGATAATCAATCATAAATAAAAGAATTCAGAGAAGATTCAAATATTGTTCATAGATAAACTTGATCATAAACCCACAATTCATCGGTCCCGACAAACACACCGCAAAAGAAGATTACATCGAATAGATCTCCACGAGAATCATGGAGAACTTTGTATTGAGATCCAAAGAGAGAGAAGAAGCCATCTAGCTAATAACTATGGACCCGAAGGTCTGAGCCGATTGGATGCATGACACGCGGTGTTGATGGCTTCGGCCCAAAAGTTGTATGGAGACTGGAACTCCGCCATCATGGTCCTTGCCGCATCCATCAACGTCCGGTTCTTCCTCTCCGCTACACCATTTTGTTGAGGGGTGTAAGGTGCGGAATATTGATGCTTGATCCCCTCATCACTCAGAAACTCATCCAAGGTGTAGTTCTTGAACTCGGTGCCGTTGTCACTTCTTATCGTCAAGATCTTTGCATTGTGTTGGCGTTGAGCTTCATTTGCAAAATCAATGATGGTTTGTTGAGTCTCACTCTTCCTCTTGAAGAAGTACACCCAAGTGTATCTTGAATAATCATCCACAATCACCAAGAAATACTTTCTACCCCCAAGACTATCAAATGATGGAGGACCAAAGAGATCCAAGTGAAGGAGCTCCAAAGGCCTCTTCGAGTAAATGATAGTCGTGGGAGGATGAGCCTTCTCATGTAACTTTTCTTCGATACAAGCACTGCAAGCACGATCTTTAGCAAAACTAACATTTGTTAGTCCACGGACATGGTCCCCCTTGAGAAGACTTTGCAAAGATCTCATATTGACATGGGCTAAACGGCGATGCCAAAGCCATCCCACGTCAATTTTAGCCATTAGGCATGTCGCGGTCTTAGTGGGTCGCTCCAAAAAGTAAATCACATAGAGACCGTTCTCGACATGCCCAACAAAGGTTACTTTAAGAGTCTTGCTCCACAAGAGGGCCACGGTATCAATATCAAAGAAAGTGGCAAATCCCATGAGTGCAAGTTGACGAACGAAAAGTAAATTTTATGCAAGGGACTCAACAAGCATGACCTTCTCGATTGTGAGATCATGAGAAATGACAACCTTGCCAAGTCCAATACCTTAGAAGACGAGGCATCACCCCACTCGACATTGGTGGGCATAGATGGAATCTTGTGCACGTCCACCACCAAGTCCTCGCTTCCGATCATATGATTTGTGGCTCCACTATCGAGCAAACATGATCCTCCACCAGAAGCAAACACCTACAAGAGATCAATGCTTGGTTTTAGGTACCCATTTTGTAATGGGTCCTTTGATGTTAGTAACAAGGGTCTTAGAAACCCAAATAGACCATTCAATGTACTCATAAGGAGAACCAACAAATTTAGCATAAACATGTCCATCACTAGCACGGCACAACACATAAGAAGGGTTAAAGTCGTCGGCTTTGTTGGAAGGGGTGGCATTGCCCTTCTTGACACCGCCACCCTTCACATTGTTCTTCTTCTCCTTAGAAGCACCCTCTCCCTCCTTCAAAAAAGTTTGCTTGAGAGGAGGAGGTCGTTGGGCCTTGTCATTCTTCTTCTTGTTCTTGGATTTGGGTGCGAACCCAATTCCCTCCTTGGCCACAACTTCCTTTTGATTGCTAAAAAGGTCATTGAGGTTCTTCTCACCTTGTATGCAAGACACAAGGCCTTTCTCAAGTTGCCCCTTCAACTTAGCATTCTCCTCAACAATATGCATATGCTCACAAGGGTTAGTAGCATTTGCATTATCAATTAAAACCATATGAGGAAAAGTGGCTTTCTCCTTGGTTAGCTTCACTTGGAGTTGATCATGAGACGCTTTAAGACTAGCATGAGTACCCTTCAAGGCCTTGTGATCCTTGCCAAGTATATCAAACTCCTCCTTGAGTCTAGCAAGATCAACCCCAAGTTTGGCCTTCTCGGAATTTAGCACACGAGATACAACAAGAGCATGATCAAGATCTTTCTTCAATTTAGTATGGTCAACGTTGTGTGACTCCTCAAGAGCCAAATGATGACCGCGCTCTTCCTCAAGCGCATTAGAGAGATCCGATATCTCATCGGCATAGTCACGACTATGCCCCTCCATCTTAGAGATGGTTTCTTCGTGAGCCTCGATCATGTCATTGGCTTCACCAAGTTGTTCCAAGAGAGAAACAAAGTGCTTCTTGGATTTACCCTTAAGCTTACTCATAAATGACTCAAATTCATTTTCCTCCTCATTAGACCACTCATTTTCATCAATGCAATCCGTCAAAGAGGGATTAGTAATGATGGTGGTTCTGATGTTGGGGGTTACCTTGTTGGTGGCTTTAGCCATGAGGCACCTGGCAGTGATGTTCTCATTGGGTGAGTTGAAGAGAGACACCCATGGAGTTGTCGCAATGGCAACGGAGGCCATGGCAACCGACTCACCGTCTTCATCATCGTCATCATCCTCATTGTACTCTTCCTATGCCACCAACCCCTTGGGAGGAGTCTTCTTGGTGAAGTTGCTCTTGTTGGGGAAGGACTTGGCCTTGTCTTTTCGGATGAGCTTGCCAGCATTGTCTTCCCTCTTCTCATATGGGCACTCCGCAACAAAATGGCTCACAGTGCCACAATTATAGCAAGTCCTCACTCGTTGCTTGCCCTTTGTGCCACTTGAATTGTTCTTGTTGAAGTTGGGCCTCGTGTTCTTCTTGCTCCAAAATTTCCTTGAAGCGAGAGCCATGTGCTCATAATAAGCATATTTTGTATATTCGGGATTGCTCTCTTCTTCCTCCTCTTCATCCTCTTCTTCCACACTAACCTTGGCCTTAAATGCAAGGTTGGGCTTCTTTGCTCTTTGAGAACGCAACACCGCATTGTCGGCGGTCTTGTCCAAGATCCTCATTGCCACAAACTCATCCAACACTACACTTGAGGACAAGGTGTGGAAGTCCGGCCTTTGACGGATGACGGAGGACATGGCCTTTTGGTTCGGCATCATGGCCTTGAGGAATTTACGCTTGATCCAATTGTCATCCGTATACTTGCTCCATGATCTCGGAGTGAGACCGCGAGAGTGGTTAATCTCCGGTAAAGCTCACGAGGTTCTTCATCTTCATTCATTGCAAACTCATCGGCTTCATCTTGCACCACTTCATAGTTGCAGCGTTGAATGCTTGCGCTTCCCTTGTAGAGAGAAACAACATGGTGCCATGCTTCCTTGGCCATGGTGAAGGGTAGGAGATGTGCAATATCTTCGGGTGGAATTGCATCTTGGATGATGAAGAGAGCATTCTCATTGAATTGATTATCCGCGGCTTCTCTAGGGGTGAGGTTGCTTCGGTCATGCGGATAGAAACCTTCTTCAATGATTCTCCAAAGATTAGTATTAACATGTTTTAAATGACGCTTAAAGCGATAGACCCAAGCGTCAAAATCCTCATTTTTCACAATCTTAGGGGGAGAACCAGCATGATTTAAATGAGTAGAGGGAATCGGTCCTCCATAATTAAGTAAGTGGAGGTTCCACATGGGCAAAGATGCCACTACCATTTCTACCACTAGACAAAGGAACTTTCTCACTAGTAGCTTCCCCCTTGTCGGAGTTAGCATCCATCACCTTGTTAGTGGGATTGACCACTTCCAACGGTGCAGTGGATAATTTGAGACCATAAAGAATGGTCTTAAGCATGCCTTTGACCTCGGCCGTCATGGAGGTTTTCAATGTGTCCAAAGCCACATTGAATTCCTCACGTGAGACCGAGGCTCCCCCATCGGCCGTAGACGAGGACGGAATCACACCGGGGTGCTCCTCCTCACCGTCTATGGTGTCAACCATACTCTTCGCACGGCAAAGTCCTTAATAAAGAGATGAGGCTCTGATACCAATTGAAAGGATCGATATAGTTGACTAGAGGGGGGGATGAATAGGCAACTAACAATTTTTAGCTTTTCTTTACCAATTTAAACTTTGCATCAAAGTAGGTTGTCTAGATATGCAACTAGGTGAGCAACCTATATGATGCAACAACAACAACCACACAAGCAAGCAAGGGATACAAACACAATATAATCTTGCACAAGTAAAGGTAAGAGATAACCAAGAGTGGAGCCGGTGAAGACGAGGATGTGTTACCTAAGTTCCTTTTCTTTGAGAGGAAGTACGTCTCCGTTGGAGCGGTGTGGAGGCACAATGCTCCCCAAAAAGCCACTAGGGCCACCGTATTCTCCTCAAGCCTTCACACAATGCAAGATGCCGTGATTCCACTATTGGTGCCCTTGAAGGCGGCAACCGAACCTTTACAAACAAGGTTGAGGCTATCTCCACAACTTAATTGGAGGCTCCCAGCGATACCACGAAGCTTCACCACAATGGATTGTGGCTCCGAGGATACCTCTTCCGTCTAGGGTGTCAAACACCCAAGAGTAACAAGTTGATGATGATGTAGAAGCCGGGGAACGCAATTGGTTTGGTGGAAGTGTAGATCGGGGGAACCTCCTTCTATCCTCCAAGTATTGACAGGTTTGGGTGGTTGAGGAGGGAGATCTCAAGCTTTTGGTGATTTGAGAATGGAGGAGCAAAGCTTGGGCAAAGGTTAGGGTTGGGAGGAAGAAGAAGGGGGTATAAATACCCCCATGGGATATTTGCCCGTTATGCAGCCGCCGCCCCGGGTACCCAGACTAAAGGGGTCCGGGCGCCCGGACAAAAGCAGAGTAGTCCAGGCACCCGGGGGACAAGACCCCGGGCACCCAGAGAGATCAGGGAGGCGGCAGGCTTCGGTCGGGCAGCCGGGGGCCCCAAACCCCGGGCACCCGCACCATGCAGGGGCGGAGAGGAGGCGGCGGGCAGGGGGCCGGGCACCGGCACCATGCAGGGGCGGAGAGGAGGCGGCGGGCGGGTAGCCGAGCACCCGCACCATGCAGGGGCGAAGAGGAGGCGGCGGGCAGGGGGCCGGGCACCCGCACCGGTCAGGGAGTGGGAGTAGAAGGCGAGCGAGAGGGCCGGGCACCCGGTGGTCCCAAACCCTGGGCACCCGCACCAGGCAGAGAGGGGCGTGGTGGAGGTGGCGAAGGGACCGGGCACCCGGGGCACTAGACCCCGGGCACCCGCACCGATCAGAGAGGAACATGAGGTGGTGGAGACGAGAGAGAGGAGGCCCCGGCACATGAAGAAACTCCCGATAATGCCCGAAGCGGATAACAAAGAAGGAAGAGAGAAGTTTGAGTTCCCCAACTCCAAGATCATAGCAACCCCTCTTGATAGTACGGATGTTCCTATGACTCAAAAAGAAACCGAAAACTTCTCGAGCCGACACCAAACACTGTCTTTTATCTCTTTGGACTTGATAGGGTTACCGACGCCCGTCGAGGCACAAGAGGCGATAATCTCCTGAAATAAACTTGACAACCGACATTAGTCCTCGCGAATCATATTGTGATCAATCATCAAAATGTAATTGAGTGACAATTGCACTTTCAGACATAATTCCAAGAAAAATAACAAAGTTGGAAACGATGAACATTTCCTGGATTGATGATCATTTTTTGAAATTCATGAACATTTCTCGTGAACCTTTTAAGAAAACATCATGCACATTTTTTGAATTTGCAAAACTTTTGTTCCAATTCATGCACATTATTTCAATACATGAACATTTTCCCCAAATCATGGATGTTTTTTAATCCATGAAGATTTTTGCAAAAATCATACTTTGTTAAATACCAAATATTTTAAAGAAAAAATCCTCATATTTCCGACCCTTTTTCAGTTGAACTGATCTTTTTTAGGTATACATATTTGCCACCTATAAGAACGTCTTCTAGTAGGCTATGCGCCGTCGGCCCACTGGGTGGACCGCCGTGTTACAGAAAACAAAAGGAGAGAAAGGGAAGCCACGAACGACTAGGCCCAAGCCCAGGAAGCGTGTATACTTTAAAGAAGTAGAGTGCGCTTCACATAAACCAAACATATGGTGGCGTGATGGTATAACCCACTGCGTGGGTTCGACTCCCCGTCAAAGCTTTATTTTTTTTCAGTTTTCTTGTGTCAAGCTGGTAGTTTCTCTCTTTGGTGGGCTCTACATGTCAGTCCGATAGCGGGTCCTGCATGTCATTTTGGTGTGGCCAACGGGTCATGCCCCTCATTTCAGGTTGCTGGTTGGTCCCATTCGTCAGTGGTAGACTGAAATCTAGTGCTATTCATTTTTTATTTTTTTGAGATTAGAGTAGGAGACCTACTCAAAACGGAGCAGTACATTCAGAGAGCATAAGATGTCGAAGGCTGCTCGGCACGTTCGCAATCAGAACTTGCTCTCCCGAGCTCCTGGTCAGCGCGGCCAGTCCATGAGCCAAAGTATCCCTGCTCCTCTTCACGCACTGAACACTGCAGGCAGAGAAAGCGGCCATAGAGTTCTTGATGTCCATTATTAGACCGTAGTTAGGGGAACAAGTGGGCCTCGTTGCCAGTAGTTCATTCGCAATCAGTTGATTATCGGTCTCAATGATCACGCGGCCATTAAACATTTCTGCCATGGATTGCAATCCTGTCAGAATGGCTCGAGCTTCCGCCTCCTCAACGCTTCGGCACAGTGGCAATTTCTTGCAGACTGATTTGAGGACCGAGCCTTGGTAGTCTCGCCCGACTGCGCCAGCCGCGCTTTCTCCTGTCTCTGCTAGATATGTTGCGTCCGTGTTGATCTTAACTGTACCTCGTACTGGCGGGATCCACTTTTCTTCAGAGCGTTCAGCTGCATGCACAAGATGTGCAGTATTCAGAGTTCCGTTCCGGCTGAAGTTTTCTGCAGTCTTTCCACTCGTCCACTCAGCTGATGCCTCTGCCATTCTTAATTCTTCCTCATAATTTTTCAGAAACTGCACTGAGCTACTGATTGTCTCTCTGCCGTTATTTCGCACGCAGTCCTCCCTGACATGCCAGCATCGCCAGATTAACATCAGGATCTTGGCGCGCGTTTCCTCGCTTTCTGAGTCCAGCATTACTTGCAGCCAGTTTTCACCTGTGAACCAGAACTTGTTTTCAGCAGGTAAGCTCCAAACCTCTCTCATAGCAGCTCTTAATGCTCTGCTCTTGGTACACATAATCACTACATGATATTCATTTTATGTCCCATGTCCACAAATGTTGCAGGTAGCATCCAACTCAAGGGTTCTCTTCCATTTGTTCTCTTTTGTTGCTAGGGTGTTTGTAGCTACCCTCCATCCAAAGATTCGTATTTTCCCCGGCACCTTGGATTTCCAGATTAGATCCCATATGCTCCGATCATTTGGGTCCCTTGTCGAGCTAGAGGGGTTTTGAGCTAGTTGTGGAAGTCCCATCGCTGCGAGTGTGTAGGCGCTCCTGACCGAAAAATCGCCGTTTCTCTCATAATGCCATGCTATGCGGTCCTCCACGTCCGAGGATGGGATGTGAATCTTGCAAATCTCGTCTGCATCAAAAGGGTGGAAAATTTGCCTTATTAATTCTTCGTTCCACTCCTTTCTATCCGTGTGCATTTGCCTTATTAATTCGTCAGTGGTAGACTGAAATCTAGTGCTATTCAGATACATAAAAGGAAAGGAAAACCCTCAAAATCACCCAACTGGTTTCTTTTTCTCGTAAACCGCCTCCTGTGCACTCCACATGGCCCTCCCACCACTCCTCCAACCTGATCTCTTTATGAAAGCTCTCCTCCGCACGTTTGTCTCTTTGATCTCCGCAGCGACAAAGCTTCCCTTTCTCGTTCTTCACGCATGGCAAGAGGAGAGGCTCCCATGGCGACACCACCACAGTAGTTGGGAGATGGAGTGGGGCTGCCGCCGGCCACCGCCTGAACCACCCCAGAGGGGCAACACAGCAATTCTCCGTCCAACCCCTGCAGCCTAGCTCTGTTCTCGCCGCGAGCGCCTCCCCTCTCTGTCCATGACCTCTCCATCCCGGCCAACAGAGCTGCTGCTGCTACGAGGCAGCATGTACTACAGCCGTGGACGGTGATGCAAGGTGGCGGCGCTCGCCGCACATGCTGGGTTTTCACATGGTGTGGGCCGCGAGGGTCCTGCAGGGTGCTGCAGCCGTCGATGTTGTCGCAAGACGGTGCCCGCTTGCTGCAGATGCTGCAATGGGAGGCTGAGGCGAGGAGTTGCGCGACGGTGTTGTGCTGCAGGCTGACCGGTAGGCTGCAGCAGCCGGCGAAGCAGAGAAGGACTCGTCGGCGTTGCGCTGAAGCATTGCCGGGACCGCCGAAGTTGCAATGAAGCGTCGCGGGGTCGTCCGAGTTCGCCGGGGTTGCAATGAAGTGTCGCAGGAGCTGCAATGAAGCCTCGCCGGAGTTGCAATGAAGCGCTGCTGGAGCCGTTGAAGCTTCGCCGGAGTTGCAATGACGCGTCGTCGGCGCTGCAATGGAAGGCCGTCGATACTGCATGCTGCTGCCATGGAGCTGCTGTGTAGTGTTGCCGTGGGACTGTGGGAGCGCCTGATCGTGCGGCAGGGAGCTTCTTATCCAACGTCTCTCCAGGCGACTTAATTTTGGCTAAAATCAGCCGGCTGATTGGTAGCAGCGGCCAAAAGGAAAACGACACATAGATATGACACATAAGCGAAACTGCTTAGGAGTCTAATACATAGACATGACACATAGGTGAAACTGCTGAGGTGGACGTCCAAGTATTTCAACCCAATACAAATTAGCAAAAATATGATCATTTAAATTCGTCATAATTGAGTCAACAAATAGGGGGAGCAAACAATGATGTCTGTTTACGACCATTTCATATAAGAAAATTATGACTTTTCTGACCAAAATGGTCATTATGTTTTACGGTTTGAACCCTCCCAAACAACTTTTGACTAACTGGGTCTAAATGGTCGTAGAATTATGACTATTTCTTCTAGGGTCACTGTCAGAAGGTCACAAATTGACATATTTCTTGTAGTGATTGTGAATTGAGTTTTTCCTTTGAGATTTCGTTCTTATTGGATTGAATACTTTTATGGATTTGAGAACACTTGGTGTATGTCTTGGTATGAATACCCGTGGTGACTATGGGGTATCATATTGATTCACTTTATATGTGTTTTGGCACTCAACTCGCGGATTCGCGAGGTAACATCGGGATAATCTATGCATAGGGGTTGATGCACGTTCTTATCTTTGTTTCTCCGGCAGAAATCTTGGGGAACTCTTTGAGGTTCTTTGTGTTGGATTGAGTATTATAAATATGAAATTATTTGGTGTTATCTTAGTACGAACTCTTGATAGATCAATTGGAAAGGATAACTTGATGTTATTTTAGTACGAACTCTGGATAGATCGATCAAAAAGAATAACTTTGTGTTATTTTAGTACGAACTCTTGGATAGATCGATCGAAAAGAATAGCTTCGAGGTGGTTTCATACCCTACCAACAATTTCTTCTTATGTTCTCCTCTAGATAGGAACTTTGGAGTGATTCTTCATGACATGTTGATGGATGGTTATATGATCCAATTATATTCGCATTGTTGAGAGATTGCACTAGTGAAAGTACGGATCTTGGGCCTCATTTTCAAGCATTGCAATACCGTTTGTGCTCATTTTTGTTACTTGCTACCTTGTTGTTTTTTATCAGTACTATTACAAAAATCAATATATATTATCATTACTGCACTTGTATCACCATCTCTTCGCTGAACTAGTGCACCTATACAATTTACCATTGTATTTGGTGTGTTGGAGACAAAAGATATTTTTTATTATTTTTTTGCAGGGTTTTTTGAGAGAGGCCATCTTCATCCTATGCCTCCCATGGATTGATAAACCTTAGGTCATCCACTTGAGAGAAATTTGCTACTGTCCTACAAAACTCTGCGCTTGGAGGCCCAACATAAGTCTACAAGAACAAGTTATGTAGTAGACATCACCATCTCAGACCCCACTGATTGTTTATGGCTTTATCGATGCATGAAGGGGCTCGTTTTGCAAAACTTTGAGGTTACTCGCATGTGATAATGGAGGTAGATTGCATGGAGTTGGTGCAACTCTGGAACACTCTCCACAATTCTCATTCGATTGGGGCTCCTATCTTAGATGAAATAGGAGGGCTAGTTTACGATTTTTTAGTTTTTGAGATTCAACATGTAAACAGGTCAGCAAACTTACCGGCGCATCTCTATGCAAAACGTGCATGCACGTTCAATGTGACCGAAAGCTGGCTCGATTAAACCTCCAGTTTCCTGGTGACCAACCTTCTGGCTGATTGTCCGAGGAACACCCGCCGAAGAGCTAACACTTTATTTTCATTGTGGGATATTAATTCATTGGTAAATTTTCAATAAAAAGACAATTTATTAAAAATTTCACACATTTGAATTCCTCACGATGAGATCTTTAAAACAAGATCAAATTTGAACATGATTTAAATGAGTTTTAAATTGATGAAATATATTTAACTCATTTGTAAAAATAGCATATTTTACACATTTCTTAAAAGATTATTTCAGCCATTCTTTCACTCATTAAAAAACATATTCCACTCATTTCACTCAATTCAAACCAATAATTTCAATGATTTTTAAAAAGAACGATTGCACCCATAAAAATTTGTATATTTAATATTTATTTCACTAGTTTCAATAAAAATTCAACTCACTAAATTCAGACAAATAATTTAATCATTTTCAAAAAGAACGATTTCACTCGTTTAAAACAACATATTTCACTCATTTCAAAAATTATATTCCACTCATTTCATTCAATTCAAACAAATAATTTTAATCATTTTCAAAAAAGAAAAATGTCACTCATTTAAGATGACATATTTCGCATTTATTTCACTTGTTTTACAAAAAAATTCCATTCGTGTCAGTGAATTCAAACAAATAGTTTTAACAATTTTTAAAGGAATGATTTCATTGGTTTAAAATAATATAGTTCACTCATTTCAAATATATATGCCACTCATTTCACTTAGTCATATTGCAAAAGAACAATTTCACTCATTAAAAACAACGTTATCCACTCGTTTCAAAAATCAGTTTCCACTTGTTTCAATCTATTCAAACAAATAATTGCAATCAATTTCAAAATGAATGGTTTCACTCACATAAAATCATATATTTCACTCATTCAAAAAATAGACTCCGCCCATTTCACAAAATTGAAACGAATAATTTCAATCATTTTTAAAGAGAAAGATTTCACTCATCGAAAACAACATATTTCACTCCTTTCAAAAAACAGATTCCACTCATTTCACTTAAATAATTTCAATCAGTTTTGAATAGAACTATTACACTCATTTATAACAACATATTTCACTCGTATGAAACAACAGATTTCAATAATTCCTAAATCACCAATTAATTTAAAACACTCATTCCACTAACTCTAATAAATAATTTCACTTATTCCGAAGAAGTGATTTCACTAATTTCATGCATTTTGAAGTTTTCCTCATTAAAAAATGATTTATGTCAATTCCACACACTGATTTCTCTCATTTTAAAATATTGATTTCACTCATTCTAAAATATTTTGTTCACTCATTTTAGATGCCGATTTTACTCATTTCAAGGTTTCACTCATTTTAAATCTTTACTTATTACAAACTTTCACTTATTTAAACTTTTACTATTCTGAGAAATACTAATTTCACTTAATAAACTTTCGCTCCTTTAAAAAAATGGTTCACTCATTTCAAAAGAATGTTGTTCTAAGAACGTCCCCACACTTAATAGATTGGATGAAATAATTTGAATGAAATATTGAAATTTAAAAATATTTGGAATGCATCCAAGATTATTCTTGTTCTCTAGTTTTTAGTGTGATGGGTTCAAATATATATTTAAAAAGCTGAAACAGAATTTTGGTTACAAGATATGAATCAACTAAATTACCAAAAGAAAATAAAAGCGCGTGATTGGCGTGTGGGTGGGGGGGGTGGGGGGGGGTAGGGGCTTGTGTCAATAAAGAGAGAAGATATGTACCATGTATGCGTCCTTTATTCTTTTTTTTAACACAATACAGACGCAAGCGCTCATATATACGCGCATACACTCACCCCTATGAACGCACACACGTACACCCTACCCCTATGAGCATCTTCGAGAGTCTGAGCAGGCATGTCATCTTGAGATTTACGAAGTCACCGTAGGCGCCTCGTCGTTGACAGGAATGTCTCCTCCCACTGAAAGCGTATCGCCGAAAATCCTGAAATAAATTCAGGATAATGCGAGCACTAGGACTTGAACCCTGGTGGGCTGGGGATACCACTGTCCCTCTAACCATCCAATCATAGGTTGATTCGCATATGCGTCCTTTATCTGATCATGGTATACCGTGCACAATATTTGACTTATATAGTATTTATACATAGATATACAATCATAGTGGGCCCTATAGCACCGATCTTAAAGGAAGGATGTCGGCAGATATATTCAATACCTATAGGGGGCTACCATTAGCGAGATCACTTCTAGAGTCTCCTTATTTGAGTATAATTTTTTTTGCGAGAGAAATTTCCAATCTATCCATCAATCATGGAAGTACAGAGAACACTAGAGGTAATAAAATTACAACCAGGTCCATGGATCACCTAGCGACGACTACAAGCACTGGAGCGAACCGATGGCGCGCCGCCATCATCTCCCCTCCCTCATTGGAGCAAGGCAAACTTTGTCTTAGTAGACAGTCGAAAAGTTATCGTGTTAAGGCCTCAAAGGATCAGCGCAAACAGAGGAGCAACTATAGCCGATAAAAGAGTTGTAGATTGGAAAGATCAAACTTGTAACCACACAAACGAAGACGAACAAAAACCGGATCCAAATAGATCCACCAAAGACCAGTACCGACCATATCCCGCGAGATCGGACGGAGACACACCTCCACACATCCTCCGACGATGCTAATCGCACCATCGGGATGGGGATAGGATATCAGAGACATTATTCTTACTCAGGGACATCCCCACCGCCGCACAACCCCAACCAAAACGTTAAACCTAATAAAAAAGAGAATAGGGTCCCTCCCATCAGCGGGGGGCTGAGATCCTCCGCACCTCCACGGTCCAACGTCATCGGAGGTGGAGCGAATCGACAACGCCGACAGGAGAAGGAAGAAGACTTTTCTTGAGGAGGAGGAAGGACACCCGTGGCTTATGTCGAATTCCTTCTGTCTTATATTTCAGTATAATTTCATTTTTGAGGTCATGTTGTTAATTATGAAGCACATAGTCTAGCCAACTTTGCATTATCATTAAGTCTGGGACGTCATGTTTAATTTGACCAATCTCATGACCAAAATTGTATCCCACACCATGTGGTTTTCGATGAACAAAACTTGATTTCCCTAGAAAAAAACTTACCGTAACCGGTAGATATGTGTTTGCAACCGACCGGATTTGATCCTAGCCAAGTGCGGCCTTTTTGTTGCGACGAGCTAGCCCTTATCAGAATACAGCCACACGGATTATCTGGCCATTCGTCGGGCCGGGCCTAACAAAGCCTGAGGCATAAAGAGTGTGTTTGGTTTGTGCCCAAGGTTGCCCACCAAAGTATTGGCTAGCCAAAATTTTGATGGAGGTTTTGGTTGCCCATTATTTGGCCAACATTGGCAAAAGAATGAACTAGAGTTGGTTAGATGCCAAAAAATTGAGAACCATCCAAACAAAAACCAATTTTTGGGTCATGACCAAACTTTTGATAAGATGCACTTTGGCCACAATCCAAACATGCCCAAAATCTAGGCGCGGGCACAGCCCGGCCGTCGGGCCTATATTTCAGGCCCAAGCCCGGCCCAGCCCGGCCTTCGGGCTCAGATTTCAGGCCCAGGCCCGGCCATGGGGAAGACCGGGCCGGGTCGTGTCGGGCATTTTTGGGCCGGGTATCCCAGGAAATAGCGAGGTATACTCCTACGCGTGGCTGTGATGTGCGTCACATTCTATCTTGATTAATCAAGTTGGAGGCACAGACTCTTCCATTTGTCTCTCACGCATCCCGCTCTGTCCTGCACGGCGGCAGACCCGTTCAGCCTCGGACGGCGTCGCTCTCCGTCGATCACCTCGTGCCGGCCGGCTCGTCTACGCCAATATTATCCAGTAATCCGTATGCATGCCTACATACATACAAGACGCTAGCTCTGTCTGTCCTCCATCCTCACCTGCACTCGGCAGAGCACGCACCATCCGCCATGTCGTCGTCCAGACGGTGGTCCTCCTCCCCCTCCTCCGGCACGGACCAGCTGCCCGGCCGCTCTGTCATCCCTGCGGCGGCGCTCTCGCCCTTGCGCCACAGCGCCCGCCGCTCCGTCTCCCGCTCCGACACGGCCGCCCCATCAGGAGCCCCCGCCGCCCCCGCACGCAGCATGTGGCCTTCCTCCTCCGACGGCAAGATCAAGAAGTCATCGCCGTCGCCCTTGACCCCCGCGATGCCCTCGGTGGCCACCCTCGCCGACCACCTGACAAACGACGCCATGGACAGCGCCAACGCCGTTCCCGTGGCGGCGCCGTCGCTGCAGTCGCTCTCCCGCCAGCGCAGCTGCACCGAGCTCCCGCGCTTCGCGGACGCCGACGCCGAAGCCGAGGAGAGGAAGATCGGCAGGTCGTCCGGGAAGGGCGCCGGCCACGCGTTCGGCCGCTCCATGCGCTTCCTGCCGTCGTCCAAGCCCGCCCCCGTCACGCTCACACCGGGCCGCGTCGCGCCGTCGGACCTCCGCAGGCTCGCCGCCGGCTACTCCCTGGACGCCCGCGCCGACATGGGGAGCTCCGGGTCCGAGTGCAGCGACGCCTCCAGGGGGTCCAGCGCAAGGTCGGCGATCCCCAAGCCCAACTCGCCGATGATCGCCCGTACGAGCTCCGTCCGCCTGCTCGGCTCGAGCAACTCGCAGTGGGCGCTCTCGCCGGGGCGCCGGAGTAGCTCGCCCGCCAAGACCCTGGCGACTGTGTCGGAGTCGAAGGGGAAGAAGAGCCTGCTGAGCATGGGGTGGGGCCATCTGTTTAACCGGAAGAAGTCCGGCGGAGCGGATAACTCCATTCCGACGATCCCGGCCACCGTGCCGTCCTCGCCGGTGTCACGCAGCCACGGAGGGATAGGAGAAACCGGACAGCAGATGAGGATGATGCATTGCCGGTTCTTGCAGTGGCGCTTCATGAACGCCAAGGCAGACTCTGCGTGCAAGACCAAGGCCGCCAACGTCGAGGTACGGATAGCTCGAGAATGCAAATTGTTCAAATTTCATTTCAACACAATTTAAAACAATAATTTAATATTCCCTCTGTCTCATAATATAAGAGCGTTGTTGACACTACACTACACCACCAGTGTCAGAAATGCTCTTATATTATAAGACAAAGGGAGTACCAATTTACATGCATATTAATTCATATCAATTTCATCCAAAAATAATCTACAAAAAAGAGAAGAAAGACATAATTGAATAATATCATCTAATATTCACAAATTGTTTTTTCTTTTTGTGAAGTTCACAAATGGGGTAAACTTGTGTATGTACACAAGATACAACACAACCCATGTCAATGAATTTTTTTTCTTTTTTAAAAAAAACTTAGATGTACCAAACGCAACATGGGATGTGGACCGAACTAATTGCGGATTGCAGTTTCCTCAAGTGATGCAAGTTAATTTGCTTCGCATAGGTTCAGTTGATGGGTACATGGGCCCGGGTGGCGGAGCTAAGAGGAAAGGTAGCAAGGAAGCAAGTGCAACTCGAGAAGGGGAAGCTGAAGTTTAGGTTGAATGAGATACTCTCTTCTCAGGTATACATTTGCTTAAATTTGAAACCCATTTACCTTTGATCTTATAAAATTTGCACAACTGCAATCCCCAATGCTCACAATTTGACGGGATCTATTGTTGGAAAATTATTGGAGAATTCTATAGATGAGGGATTTAGAGAGTTGGGGGCAGTTGGAGAGCAAGCATGCCTTCGCTCTGGAGTCCACAGTTGAGTGTGCCAAATCAGCCATTTGCAGGCTTCCGCTTACAAATGGTGCAAAGGTATGTTGATAGCACTGTGTTAAATCCTTTGATTAGAAGCATTAAACAAAACTCAATTAATCTTCGCGAAGTCAGCTAGCTCGATCAATTCAAAGTTTCTTGATTAATCCACAATAAATCCTAAAACCTATGGGAGATGAGGAGGAAAAATTGCAGCCAACTAGTAGGGAGTATGGACGATACCATGATGGGGTTCTTGGGCTATAGTAGCTATTTGCTTAAAAAATAAAAAATATCATTTTTGACCCCAACAAATAAAAAAATTAATGTATTTTGAACATAAGTGCCCATGTATTTTGATAAATGTGAGTGTAATTCAAGTAATACCCATTTTAATAGAAGGTTATTCATACAGTCAATGAAATTTCAACTAATTTTTAAAATAATATTTGTTTCATATTCAAAGTGTTCACGCCTTTTAAAAAATGTTCGTGTATTTGCAAACATTCACGCATGTTGAAAAATGTTAGTGAATTGCTCCTTTATTTCTACAAAATGGAAGAAAAAATAGAAAAATGAAACCAGCAAAAGGGAAAATAGAGATGGAAAATAAATAAAAGTTAAAATAAAAAAATAACAGAAAACAAAAAAAATGAAAGCCCAATAAAGTGAGTCAGCCCACTAGCACACAAGCACCATGGGCCATATCGATATATAGCATTTGGGATCTTTCTCTACGGCCGTCAGTCATTTATGCGGGCAGTTCAATGTGTATTTTTTTTCAGTGGATTTGTTTTTGGGGTGATTTGTACTTTGATCAATTATGCTCTAGTTTTTTCATAAGTTATTTTTTGGAAGTTTGACCAAGTTTGTAGAAAAACATATTAACATCTATGGCACCCTAAATTAGTTCCAATAGGATCATCATAAAATATATTTTCATATTACATGTATCTGATGTGGTATATATTAGTATATATTTCTATATCCTTGGCCAGACTTAATTTTTTTTTATTTAGAACAGAACTAAATTTTTAATTAATTTGAAGTGGAGGCTGTATATAAAAACATCCCAAGTGAGAACATGGTTACTATTGCATTCGAATGAGAACTGAAGTTATATCGATAGTTGCAACATGCATATCATATGAACAAATTGTTTTGTTTATTCATGTACAGGCCTCCCTCCCGGCAATGGCATCCATACTCGAGCAGATGTTCGAGCTCACAATGACGGCTAGGATATCAGTTCGCTCGTTTAGCCCTATGGTAGATAATTTATGTGTAGCCATCTCTGTACGTTGTACTGTATGAATGTCTAAACTGGAATCTCTCCATACTATAGGCCCAAGATACGACCGTGGTGATCTCGAAGCTGGTTCGTGTGGCTAGTGAGGAGCGAGCTCGGTTACAGGAGTGTCACGAGTTGCTTGGACGGCTCTCCGCACTGCAGGTAGGATTGGTGCTTCTTTTACTGGGAAATATCTTAACGTTGTATATGGCTAATTATATTAATGTACAGATTGAAGAACAGAGTTTGCGTTGCCATATGGTGCAATCGTCGTCTCTGAATCTTGTGAATGTGAATTAGTATGGTTTTAGCCATATAACCAGCATGGGTGGACCGTGTCCCAACGCCGGATTAAAATCAGAGTTGTGGTGCATCTACAAAGGGGGAGAAAAGAGTAGTTGCTGATACGAGCTAGTGCAGAGTTGACGATTGCATGTGAAATGTTGTTCGCTGCCTTTATATACTCCCTTCGTCTAAAAAGACAAATGTCTCGGCTTTATACTAACTTTAGTACAAAATTGTCCTAAAGTTGAAACACTTACTTTGGAACCGAGGGACTAGAATCTTAACATTCAAAATAAGACTGGATCCTAACTATGTCTTTTTTTCTTTTTTCTTTTTTTTTTGAGATAGCCTACCACATGCATCATGTGCTAAATTCTTCCCTGTCATAACTCAATGTCTACCAGCTGAGGAGATGATGATGTTGTTGTTGTTATAATGAGAAAATTGTGAAAACATTCTAGATTATATTGGACAAATACTCTTTTTTTAAAAAAAAATCCGCCGCAACGATAAACTTAAGTCACATGATTAACATCATGGCCAGGCCCATGGGCATGCAGGGCCAATAATTTTTAGCCCTGAGTTCAGTTCATCAAGGCAACATGCCCATTGTCTCGAAATCATTAGTAGGAGGCTATCATTTGCAAAGGTCACTCACACCTCCATCTGTGGTAACAAGTGGCACACTGCATGTGTGACACTTGTGGGAATCTGAGAGTTTTGTGATTTTTGGTTTATTCGGTTGTTAAAGGATTTATCTCTAGGATCGTGCTTCCAAATAAAGAACGTTTTCACCGGACCAAATAACCAAAAAATTATGAAAAAAATTAGATGATTTTGGAACACATTTTTTTTCTGGAAAAAGCACGGGACCAATAAACTTAAGCCACATGGCTAACATCAGGGCCGGGTCCATGGTATGCATGGCGCATAGTTTCCAGCTCTTAATTCAGTAACTTTCCCAATATCCGCTGCCCGAATTCCTATTTGGCTTTTTTAGCGCCGCTTAGCGCTCCTGGCGCTCAAGCGCAATGCCTAGCAGGCCAGCCCAGAAACTTGCTCAAAAAACAGACGTGAAAAAAATAGAATTAGCATGGGAGACGTGGGATTACAACCTGCATGCTAAAGTCATCGACCAAAGAATTGGCGCAATAACCACTAGAATAAGATCATTAGTTGTCTACAATATGAAAACTCTGATATTCAATACTTCATTTAGTACAACATTAATATATATTATGTACGCATATAAATTATTTTAAAAAAGAAAACATACATTTAAGAAAAGAAAACTCATAGATTTGCAATAAAAAAGTTTAACAGTATGGAAAAATGTTCAAAATTGTGAAAATATATAGGCAATACGAAAATGTTTGTCAATGTCAAAATAGTTCATTAATATTTTTTAAATGTTCAAGAATTTAGAAAAAGGTTCATCAATCTTGAATTAAAACATGAGTTTCAAAAAATTTCATCGATTTTGAAAAGTAATTCATTGATCTTAAGAAAATTTCACAAATTTGCAACATGCCCATTGTCTCGAAATCATTAGTAGGAGGCTATCATTTGCAAAGGTCACTCACACCTCCATCTGTGGTAACAAGTGGCACACTGCATGTGTGACACTTGTGGGAACCTGAGAGTTTTGTGATTTTTGGTTTATTCGGTTGTTAAAGGATTTATCTCTAGGATCATGCTTCCAAATAAAGAACGTTTTCACCGGACCAAATTACCAAAAAATTATGAAAAAAATTAGATGATTTTGGAACACATTTTTTTTTCTGGAAAAAGCACGGGACCAATAAACTTAAGCCACATGGCTAACATCAGGGCCGGGTCCATGGTATGCATGGCGCATAGTTTCCAGCTCTTAATTCAGTAACTTTCCCAATATCCGCTGCCCGAATTCCTATTTGGCTTTTTTAGCGCCGCTTAGCGCTCCTGGCGCTCAAGCGCAATGCCTAGCAGGCCAGCCCAGAAACCTGCTCAAAAAACAGACGTGAAAAAAATAGAATTAGCATGGGAGACGTGGGATTACAACCTGCATGCTAAAGTCATCGACCAAAGAATTGGCGCAATAACCACTAGAATAAGATCATTAGTTGTCTACAATATGAAAACTCTGATATTCAATACTTCATTTAGTACAACATTAATATATATTATGTACGCATATAAATTATTTTAAAAAAGAAAACATACATTTAAGAAAAGAAAACTCATAGATTTGCAATAAAAAAGTTTAACAGTATGGAAAAAATGTTCAAAATTGTGAAAATATATAGGCAATACGAAAATGTTTGTCAATGTCAAAATAGTTCATTAATTTTTTTGAAATGTTCAAGAATTTAGAAAAAGGTTCATCAATCTTGAATTAAAACATGAGTTTCAAAAAATTTCATCGATTTTGAAAAGTAATTCATTGATCTTAAGAAAATTTCACAAATTTGCAACATGCCCATTGTCTCGAAATCATTAGTAGGAGGCTATCATTTGCAAAGGTCACTCACACCTCCATCTGTGGTAACAAGTGGCACACTGCATGTGTGACACTTGTGGGAACCTGAGAGTTTTGTGATTTTTGGTTTATTCGGTTGTTAAAGGATTTATCTCTAGGATCATGCTTCCAAATAAAGAACGTTTTCACCGGACCAAATAGCCAAAAAATTATGAAAAAAATTAGATGATTTTGGAACACATTTTTTTTCTGGAAAAAGCACGGGACCAATAAACTTAAGCCACATGGCTAACATCAGGGCCGGGTCCATGGTATGCATGGCGCATAGTTTCCAGCTCTTAATTCAGTAACTTTCCCAATATCCGCTGCCCGAATTCCTATTTGGCTTTTTTAGCGCCGCTTAGCGCTCCTGGCGCTCAAGCGCAATGCCTAGCAGGCCAGCCCAGAAACCTGCTCAAAAAACAGACGTGAAAAAAATAGAATTAGCATGGGAGACGTGGGATTACAACCTGCATGCTAAAGTCATCGACCAAAGAATTAGCGCAATAACCACTAGAATAAGATCATTAGTTGTCTACAATATGAAAACTCTGATATTCAATACTTCATTTAGTACAACATTAATATATATTATGTACGCATATAAATTATTTTAAAAAGGAAAACATACATTTAAGAAAAGAAAACTCATAGATTTGCAATAAAAAAGTTTAACAGTATGGAAAAAATGTTCAAAATTGTGAAAATATATAGGCAATACGAAAATGTTTGTCAATGTCAAAATAGTTCATTAATTTTTTTTAAATGTTCAAGAATTTAGAAAAAGGTTCATCAATCTTGAATTAAAACATGAGTTTCAAAAAATTTCATCGATTTTGAAAAGTAATTCATTGATCTTAAGAAAATTTCACAAATTTGCAACAAAGTTCATCGATTTTGCAAAATAGTGCATCAAAAGTTTCTACATTTTTTTTAACAATTTTAAAAAAGTTAATCATTTTTTAGGAAAAGTTGACGAATTCAATAAAGTTCATCAATTTTGAAAAAAACTTTTCATGAATTTGAAAAATGTTCAGCAGATTTAAAAAATCATGGATTTGTAAAAAGTTCATAGATTTTGATTAAAAAGTTCATGCATTTCTCAATAGAAAAGAAAAAGGAACAAGAAAACAATGAGAAAAAAAGAAACGAAAAGAATAAATGTATCTAATCACATTTGATTGGGTTTGCTCGTTGACTACCATAGCCAAACTGGACGAAGAGGTTGTGTGTTCGAATCGGAAAATCCTATTTGGCGCATATGCGCCGGTTCACCAACCGGCGCCTGCAGGCGCATCGAATTGGGCTCGGCCCATCTTGCTACCTCTTATCTGTTTTCTAAAATGAGAAAAGGAGGTGCGCTAGGATGGATCGAACCAGTGACATCCTGCTCGAGGGGAGACTGCACTAACCACCAGACAGCAGCCATATCATGTGCGCAACTGCCCTTCTTCACGTTTTTCTTCTATGTCCTTCCCTCTTTTCTCTTTTTCCATTTTCTTTTTATTTGGAACTATTTTGTTCGGTCTTCTATTCTTTTGGCCAAATCGAATGAACTTTTTTCAAAATTCAATGAACTTTTTTTCTAATTCGATGAACTTTTTTTGAATTCGATGAACTTTTATCAGAACCGATGAACTTTTCTCGAATTCGATGAACTTTTTCGAATCTGATGAACCTTTTTTGAATTCGATGAACTTTTTTTGAATCCGATGAACTTTTCTTCAAATTCGGTGAACTTTTTTCGAATTCAATGAACTTTTTTTTTGAAAATCGATGAACCTTTTTCATTTTTTTGAACTTTTCTTAAAATTTGATGAACTTTTTTTCGAATTTACGTTTTCTTTTTTGAGATAATTTATATCGAGTATATATTAATGTTTTACTGTACGAAAAGGTTAACTAGAACTGTTTTCTTGTAGTAGACAACAAAGTTAGTTTCTTCTAGTGATTAGTGTGGTGCATTCGTAACAAAGCGATCCTGAGTTCGAATCCCGCTGCAGGCGCCAGCTCGTTAACGGGCGCCAGCAGCGCTGACTAGGAGCTCCCGTTCGAATCATACCCCTCGCGCGCACTTTAAAGTTTTCAAAATAGAAAAAAAGAATAGATAGGCCGGTTAAAACAGAAAAAAATAAGAATAGATGGGCTAGCCGAGGAGCCGGGGGTGCGCCAATTTGTGGAATACACAATAACGGGCGCCTAACCGCCATATAGAAAATGTCGTTGCACAAGCAAGCAAGGGCATGACGTGCAGCTCATCAAGCTAACGGGGCCATTTATGTTATTGGATAAGTAGACCCACTGGAATATGCTTCAACCGCTGGTCCACACCTTTGCACGAAAAACTATATCTCGCTTACTTTTATTTGGAGAATGCCGCTCCAACTTTATTCATCTGCAACATCAAAGGGATCATTATAAGATGATGAGGAGTGCCCAACCAAAAATGCCACCTACTGCTAAGCGAAGGGATAATTTAGCTAGATTATGAGCTTCATAATTGCTCTTCCATCTCTCATGGGTAAAATAGCTAAATTAAAATGGATGCACTGATAGCACCAAATGGCCCGGTGCAGCAGATATTTCTGAACCTGATACACATGGCAAATGGGCAAGCGTTTTTGGTCCACCTCTTCTTTTTGGGTGTGAGTATCCAAACTGCACATGATCTTTGTCCTAACCATGTACGATGAGGGGTGTTTGTATAGTAACCAAGGCCTTGGTTCTTATTCAATTTATAGCATATCCTTACATAATAGTTTTATTCCACAACAATGCCAGCTTCTCCAACGAGAATACAACATTTTTTACATGAATGGAAACACACAACTATTACGTGATGTCTCTTCTGCATTTAGCTTCGAGAATTTCAGCCATTATTCTCTTGAGTGAACGTTCGTGATTTTCGGCCACAACAATGCCGACTATCTATCTGGACGATGCCGGGGTGGTGTCCTAGGGTAAGATAAATGTCCTGTATTCTTTCAGCCTTTTGTTGGAATTTATATTTTACATGTTACTGTTGAGTATGTATTTTTGTACTGCATGTGTATTGGAGTTATGGCCCACCTTCTAGTCTTGTATAGTTGAGGTAGAGGCCTTCCCTTGTATTATATATGCGTGCACCAGCACCCCAATCAATACATCGTATTGCAAATTATCTATCTACATGGTATCATCCTCTCCGGTCTAACCCTAGGGTCAGCCGCCGCCGCCGCCGCCCCGCCTCCACGCGCCGCCGCCGCCACCGCGCACCCCACCACCGCACCCGCCGCCGCCGC
Organism: Triticum aestivum; assembly: GCF_018294505.1. Classification (NCBI taxonomy): domain Eukaryota; kingdom Viridiplantae; phylum Streptophyta; class Magnoliopsida; order Poales; family Poaceae; genus Triticum; species Triticum aestivum. The sequence continues at coordinate 17,607,174 of NC_057796.1, forward strand.
GCCCCTCCCCATCCTTCTCCGCGCCGCCGCCGCTGTGCTCGCTTCCGCCTCTCCCTACCGCGACTCCCGCTCGCACGCCACCTGCGTCGCCCGCGCACGGCAAGAGATCGCGCGTCTCTGCCTCTCGCCAACTCGTCGCTCCCACCACGCGCCTCGCTGCTTACCGGACAGCCGCGCCGCCCGCCCACTTCGCAGTCCCGCCCGCCGCTTCGCTTTCCCGCCAAGCTGCTCGCAGGCCGCAGCGCCGTCTCGCAGCCGCCCCAACTGCCGCTGCTGCCGTCTCCTCCTTACTCCCCAAAACCCTAACCCGCGATGCCCCTTCGCACCCGCACGCCGCCGTCATGTCGTGGCCCACCTCTCCCGGCTCCTCCACCACCCACTCGTCCAACCCGTTCGCTGGTCCCGAGCCCTCCGCCGCCGCCATCCGTGACCTCAATATTGCGGCCCGGGTCCCTATCCGTCTCGACAGCTCCAGCACGTCATACTACACGTGGAAGACCTACTTCAACCTCGTCTTCCGCGAGTACTATCTCACCGAGGACATCGACGGTTCCGTGGACAGCGCGTACATGCGCGGCGACCCGGAGTGGTCCCCTATCGAGGCCACGCTCATCCGTTGGTTCTACCAGACAGTCTCGAAGGACATCTTCCACACGGTCGTCGCCGAGGACGACGACGCCTGCACCGTGTGGGCCAAGATCAACGCGCTCTTCACCGACAACAAACTCCAGCGCCTTGTTTTCTTGCAGCAGGAGTTCTTCAGCTGTCACCAGGACAACTCCACCATCGACAAGTTCTGCATGAAGCTCAAGATGCTCGCCGACGAGCTTCGCGACATCGGCCCTAAGGTCTCTGACGACCTCATGCTGAGCACCCTCACCACCGGACTTAATGAGGACTTCGGCAACGCGGCGTCCAACCTCACCCTGCTGCCGCAACCCACCTTCCAGCGCGTCGTCGCGTACCTCAAACTTGAGGAGCGCCGGATGACGAAGCTGAAGCAGCGGGTCCAGCACACCGCTCTCGCCGCCGGTACCACCCGCGGCGGCCCTGCTCCTCCGGCCGCCCCCCGCCAGTCCGCGCCGCTAGCACCCGCCGACTACTACCCGCTGCCGCCCGCTCCGCCTGCGCCCCCAGCGCCTCCCCAGCAGCCGCAAGGTGGCGGGGGCCGGCGCAACCGGCGGGGTGGCGTGGGCCGCCGCCAGCAGCAGCAGGCACAGGGCGCCGGGGGGGGGGGCACTTCCAGCAGCCGCCTCCACCGTGGGCCGCTGGGCAGAACCCGTGGACGGGCGTCGTCCACGCCTATCACATGCCCGTCCCGCGGGCTCCTGCACCGGGTCTCCTTGGCCCCCGTCCAGCGGGCCACCAGGTGTTCATCGCCGCCCCCTACCAGCCCTATGGTGCCCCGCTCGCGCCGCCACCCCTCGGTGGTTACGGTGTGCCTGCCTAGGCGCCGCCCTATGGAGGCCAACTGCCGCCGCCGGCGTCTGCACCGTGGGACCCTTCCCTCCTGGCCGCCCTGCAGTCGGCGCCGTCGCCGAGTAACTATGGCGGTGGAGGCGACTGGTACATGGACTCGGGCGCTACTGCACACGTGACAGCTCATCCCGGTAACCTTTCCTCCTCCACTCCAGTTCACACTCCCACTCGCATCACCATTGGCAACGGTTCCTCTTTACCTATCAACCATATCGGTAGTACTAGTTTTCCTTCCAATTCCACACCCATCACTATGTCTAACGTTCTTGTTTCACCTGACTTAGTCACTAGCTTAGTCTCTGTTCGTCGTCTTACTCGTGAGAATCCTCTTACTGTTGAATTTGACGGTGTTGGTTTTTCTGTGAAGGACGCCCGTACCCAGATGGTGCTTCACCGATGTGATAGCCCTGACGAGCTTTATCCCGTGCACGCCGGCGCCTCCACTTCCACACCCGTCGCTCTCTCCGCTGGCGTCGACCTTTGGCATGCTCGCTTGGGCCACCCCAACCCCGCCGTTCTGCGTCAGATCCTTAGGAGTTTTTCTTTCTCATGTAATAAGCTCGACGAGCATACTTGTGAGGCTTGTCGTTTGGGAAAGCACGTGTGTCTTCCCTTTAGTGCGTCTACTTCGGTTTCCACTTTTCCGTTTCAGTTGATTCATAGTGATGTTTGGACGTCTCCCGTTGCGAGTAACACGGGCTATCTATACTATTTCGTGATTTTAGATGATTTTTCTCATTATGTGTGGACTTTTCCTCTTCGTCGTAAATCCGATGCTTTAGCCACACTCGCTGCCTTTTATTCCTACGTCACCACTCAGTTCGGTCGCCCCATACTTGCACTCCAAACTGATAACGGAAAAGAGTTTGACAACGTCGCTCTTCGCTCCCTTCTCGCCTCTCACGGCACCACCTTCCGTCTGACTTGCCCCTACACTTCCCAGCAGAACGGCCGCGCCGAGCGCTTTCTCCGCACTCTTAATGACTGCGTTCGCACGTTGCTCTTTCACGCTAATGTACCCGCTCGGTTCTGGCCCGATGCTCTCGCCACCGCCTCTCTCTTAGTCAACATTCGTCCATGTCGTCCCCGGTGGAACTACGCCCCTCACCACCTTCTCTTTGGTACACCACCGTCCTATGATGGTCTTCGCATCTTTGGGTGTCTCTGTTATCCTAGCACCGCGTCCACCACGCCACACAAGCTTGCACCCCGCTCCGTCCCATGCATCTTCCTTGGCTACCCTCCCAACACCAAAGGTTACCGGTGCTATGATCCTGTCACTCATCGTGTGTACACCTCGAGGCACGTGTACTTCGTCGAGACGGTATTCCGTTTCTTTCAGGTTCCTCCGGCCGCGGCGCCTTCGGCTCTGGCCCCCGCGCCCCCTACCTGGTGCGATGCGCGGCGGCACCCCCCGGCGGCCCCCCGGCTCGGCGCCTTCTGCCGCCCCCTCCCGGGTTCTCGACTCCCTCACCCGAGGTTGAGTCCGACCGGGCCCCCGGATCCCCGGCTCCCTCACACGAGGTTGAGCCCGCGGGCACACCACCCGCCTCCACTCCTGCGACGGGCTCGACCTCGACCTCGCCTGTTGCCTCCTCCGCGGCTGGCTCGGCTGGCGTCGTCGCGGCACCCGACGCCGTGGCCCCCCTCTCTGACGCCGCCGGCCCAGCCCCTGACGTCGCGGCCCCCG
>NC_057796.1:17610945-17612660 GCF_018294505.1 Triticum aestivum
GCGGCCCCCGCCGCCGCGGGCGCCCCTGTTGTGGCCGCGGCCCCCGCCACCGCTGTGGCCCCCGCTACCGCGGCACCCGCCTCCCTCGCTGGCCCGGTCACCCGTGCCCGTGCAGGAGTGCATCGCCCGAGCACACGCTACTCCTCCGACGAGTATGTGTGCGCTGCCTCGACATCGACGCCATCACCCATCCCCACCTCCGCTCGTGCCGCCCTTCGGGATCGCCATTGGCTGGCTGCGATGCAGGAGGAGTTCGACGCCCTACAGCGCAACCGCACGTGGCAGCTTGTTCTGCGACCCACTCGTGCCAACATCATCTCTGGCAAGTGGGTGTTTCGGCACAAGACTCGCCCGGACGGTTCTCTCGAGCGCTACAAGGCTCGATGGGTGGTTCGCGGTTTTCGGCAGCGCGCGGGCGTGGACTTCACCGACACCTTCGCCCCGGTTGTGAAACCGGGTACGATCCGCGCCGTCCTTCAGCTGGCCGTCTCGCGCGCCTGGCCTGTGCATCAGTTGGACGTTTCCAACGCCTTCTTGCATGGTCATCTCGCCGAGCAGGTGTTCTGTGAGCAGCCTACTGGTTTCGTCGACGCCGAGCACCCCGACTTCGTGTGCTTGCTCTCTCGCTCTCTTTACGGGTTGAAGCAGGCGCCTCGGGCTTGGTACCAGCGTATCGCAGCCTTCCTGCAGTCTCTGGGCTTTCGGTCCACTCGCTCCGATGCCTCACTCTTTGTGTATCATCAGGGAGCTGACACTGCATATCTGCTGCTCTACGTCGACGACATCATCCTCACGGCATCCGCCCCCGATCTCCTTCAGCGGCTGATTGCTCGTCTTCGTGATGAGTTCGCAAGGACTTGGGGCCCCTGCACTACTTTCTCGGCATCGAGGAGATCCGCCGGGCTGACGGTTTCTTTCTGCATCAGCAGAAGTACGCCCACGAGCTCCTTGAGCGTGCCGGTATGCTTAACCGCAAGCCGGCGCCCACCCCCGTCGACACGAAGGCGAAGGTCTCTGCTCTGGAGGGGTCTCTCGCGTCCGATGGAGCGTTTTATCGCTCTATCGTCGGTGCTTTACAGTACTTGACGCTGACTCGCCCCGACCTGCAGTATGCTGTTCAGCAGGTGTGCCTCCATATGCACGCCCCGCGGGACTCTCACTGGACTCTGGTGAAGCGTATTCTCCGTTACATACGCGGCACCATGTCCTTGGGACTCACCCTGACGGCCTCCGCCTCCACCGACCTCGTGGCCTACACGGATGCCGACTGGGCTGGCTGCCCCGACACGCGACGCTCTACGTCAGGCTACTGCGTCTACCTTGGGCCCTCGTTGATCTCCTGGTCATCGAAGCGGCAGCCCACGGTCTCCCGCTCCAGCGCCGAGGCAGAGTATCGCGCCATGGATAATGCCGTGGCCGAATGCTCTTGGATACGTCAGCTGCTCCAGGAGTTGCTTTGTGATGTTCACAAGGCCACTCTTGTCTACTGCGATAACGTCAGCGCGGTCTACCTCTCCGCCAACCCGGTGCACCATCGACGGACGAAGCATATTGAGCTCGATATTCACTTCGTGCGCGAGCAGGTTGCCCTTGGACGTGTTTGGTTTCTCCACGTGCCAACGACGCAACAGTTTGCTGATGTGATGACTAAGGGATTGCCTACTCCCATCTTCGAGGAGTTTCGGTCCAGTCTCTGTGTCTCCGGCGACGCTTCG
>NC_057796.1:17612782-17613905 GCF_018294505.1 Triticum aestivum
GTGTTGAGTATGTATTTTTGTACTGCATGTGTATTGGAGTTGTGGCCCACCTCCTAGTCTTGTATAGTTGAGGTAGAGGCCTGTAACACCCACGATGCGGCTATATCTCCCACGTGTCGGGGCACGACTTAGAGGCATAACCGCATAGTGGTTTTGTCGCAAGAAGGGTCATCTTCACACAATCCCATGTAATGAACAAGAATGGGATAAAGAGTTGGCTTACAATCGCACTTCACACAATACATAAATATCATCATACATCATCCAAAATACAATCATATAGACCGACTACGGTCAAATCCAGATGAAAATAAGACAACCCCAAATGCTAGATCCCCGATCGTCCCAACTGGGCTCCACTACTGATCATCAGGAAAAGACACATAGTAACGACCACGTTCCTCGTCGAACTCCCACTTGAGATCGACGCCATCATCTGCACTGGCATCGTCGGCACCTGCAACTGTTTTGGAAGAATCTGTGAGTCACGGGGACTCAGCAATCTCACTCCCGCGAGATCAAGACTATTTAAGCTGGTAGGAAAGGATGGTGCAATGAGGTGGAGCTGCAGCGGCAAAAGCATATATGGTGGCTAACTTGCGCAAATGAGAGCGAGAAGAGAAGCAACGGAACGGACGTCATCTAGCAATGACCAAGAAGTGATCCTGAACACCTACTTACGTCATACATAACTCAGGCCGTGTTCACTTCCCGGACTCCGCCGAGAAGAGACCATCACGGCTACACACGCAATTGATGTATTTTAATTGGGTCAAGTGACAAGTTATCTACAACCGGTCATTAACAAATTCCCATCTGCCTCATAACCGCGGGCACGGCTTCCGAAAGATAATACCCTGCAGGGGTGTCCCAACTTAGCCCATCATAAGCTCTCACGGTCAACGAAGGATAAACCTTCTCCCGGAAAGACCCGATCACTCTCGGAATCCCGGTTTACAAGACATCTCGACAATGGTAAAACAAGACCAGCAAAGCCGCCGAATGTGCCGACAAATCCCGATAGGAGCTGCACATATCTCGTCCTCAGGGCACACCGGATAAGTCAAGCTACGAGTAAAACCAGTCCTCGAGTTTCCCCGAGGTGGCCCCGCAGGCTGCTCGG
>NC_057796.1:17614265-17616550 GCF_018294505.1 Triticum aestivum
GCGAAAACCCGGGGGAAAAGGCTTAGGCGGCAAATAGTAAAACCAAAGTTGGGCCTTGCTGGAGGAGTTTTATTCAAGGCGAACTATCAAGGGGGTCCCATAAATCACCCGACCGTGTAAGGAACGCAAACTCAAGGAACATAATCCCGGTATAACAGTAACTAGGGCGGCAAGAGTGGAACAAAACACCAGGCATAAGGCCGAGCCTTCCACCCTTTACCAGATATATAGATGCATTAATTAAATAAGAGATATTGTGATATCCCAACATATCCATGTTCCGACATGGAACAAACTTCAACTTCACCTGCAACTAGCAACGCTATAAGAGGGGCTGAGCAAAAGCGGTAACATAGCCAAACAACGGTTTGCTAGGAAAGGATGGTTAGGGCTGACATGGCTAAAATGGGAGACATGATATAGAAAGTGATAGGTAGCGAGCATGGCAACAGAGCGAACAACTAGCATAGTAAAGATAGAAGTGATTTCGAGGGGTGGTCATCTTGCCTGCAAGATTCTCAGAGTTGTCGAAAGCTTGATCCTCGTAAGCGTACTCGACAGGTTCCTCGTTCACGAACTCATCTCCCGGCTCTACACAAGACAAGAACACAAACAAACGGAACCACAATCAACAACGAGAAATGCGCAAGCAACATGATGCAAAACATGTATGATGTGCGAGATATGATATGCGATGCATATGCGTGCTCCGGAAGGAAAATGATGAACATGGCAGTAACTTGGCAAACCAAGCATGCCACTGGAAAGATGAGATGATTTCGGTCGAAATCGATATAAAGATCACCGGAATCGGATACACGGTTTGCAAATGGCAAGCAAAATAAGAATGACACTAATCTGCGATAAACAGCAAGATAGCACTTAAAATGCAACAAGCAACAATGCTACAGCACCCCAACATAGCAACAAAGCACATGGCAGTAATCTACAGGAGATTCTTGACAAAAGATGAACACTGAGCTACTGCTAGTTCACAACATATCAAGCTCAAACAAGCATGGCAAAAGTGCAAAAGATTACGGGTTCACAGACTTGGTGAAAAACTGGACATGGCAGTAAACAGCATCAGGTAGCAATGTTCGGAGCACGAAACCAACATGCTACAGGAACTTAACATAGCAAAACAAGGCATGTCAGTGTTATACTAAATGCACATGACAAAAGTCCCTTACTGACCATAAGCCAAAAAGGACCAGAAGATATGATGGTAAGCATGTAAACATAGCATGTTTCGTTATCAGGTTTCAGACTTAGCAGAAAACAGAGCATGGCAGAAATAATAATACGTAGGCCTATTTGTGAGCTTGATGCACTCACTACAGAGCAATGCATGACAAGCCAAGCATACCTACAGAAAAATGGCATGTTTATGAAGCTAACCATGGCAAGAACAATTGCATAGCATATATGTATCAACTACGATAAGCTAGGCAAAATTGCATATCATGTTAAGAATCTGCCAGAAATATTTTATAGCACAAGTAGAGCAAGATTAAGACATGCTACGGCACTCCATAATTGCAAACAATTGCAGGAATGGATCAGTTACAACTATAGCTACAAAACATCCTTACTGAACATCTTAAAAATATGCATGGATCTCTCAGTAGCATCAAGTTTACATGGCAACAAAATTACAGCAGACAAGGACTTGGAGAAATCACTGTCCCTGAAATCAGAAATATTACGAGGCCTACTTTGCATGCTTGTGCTAGTCACCACAGAGATCACAAAAATACATGGACTACACCACTGGAAAGATGGCATGGCATACTTCAAAACGCATGTAAAGCTCATGCTGAAAAGATGCACAGATTAAATGATACAAAAATGACAAACCTCCAAGTTCTGTCAAGAACCAGAGAATAACAGCAACTAGCCCTCTTCCAACAGAGATTTGGGCATCAAGATGTCCTCTAATGAACATGGTGCAATTGAACAAAATTAAGAGCATCACGAGACGAACAATTTGACATATTACACGCGCGAATCGGAGCCACATGCACGGAGTTATCACATCACGAACAGAGCAAGATGCTGAAATAAACCAAGACTTGGAGAAAAAAAGAGGGGGCGAGAAGTCAACGGGCTCACGAGATCTGGATCGGGCGATGCTACAGGAGCTCGCCGGCTCGGGGCTCGGGCTCGTCCTCGGCCTCGCCGGCGGTGGCCGGAGGAGAGGGAAGGAGGCGGCGGCGGCGGGCGCTCGTGGGAGGAGGAGGCCGGCGGGGTCGCCCGCGGTGACTCGCCGGAGCCGGCGTGGA
>NC_057796.1:17617070-17623815 GCF_018294505.1 Triticum aestivum
CGGCGGCAGCGCGACACATGGCGGCGGCGGGCGCAGTGGACGCGTCGGGCGGGAGGCGGACACGTCCGGCGGCGCGCGGCGGAGAAGCTAGGGTTTCGTCTGCGATTCCGTTTTTCGGGATGCCCACATATAAATAGGTAGAGGGAGCTAGGAGGCTCCAAATGAGGTGCGGTTTTCGCCCCCACGATCGTGATCGAACGACCTAGAGCATGGAAGACAGTTTGGTGGGTTTTGGGCTGGTTTTGGAGGGGGTTTTGCTGGACACTCAAATGGACTTTGCGGATGCCCGGTTAACCGTTGGAGTACCAAACGACCTCCGAATGGAACGAAACTTGACCGGTAGACTCCGGGTGGTATATTAAGACTACTTGATAAGCCTCGGTCCATTCCGAGAAAGTTTGACACACGCACACGAAAGAAAACAAGAGGGGTGCACCGGAGGAGATAGGAGCGCCGGATTGGAAAACGGACAACGGGGAAAATGCTCGGATGCATGAGACGAACACGTATGCGAATGCAATGCACATGATGACATGATATGAAAATGCATGACATGACAAAATACAAAACGAAAGACAAAACCCGACAACGGAGGAAAAATCATAGCACATAGCCGGAAATGGCAAGAGTCGGAGTTACAAATATGGCAAGTTACATGCGGGGTGTTACAAGGCCTTCCCTTGTATTATATATGCGTGCACTAGCACCCCAATCAATACATCGTATTGCAAATTATCTATCTACAGTTACCAACTTTTCTCCTTACTATTTCTAAAAAGTACTCTTCTCTTTAATTAATGAGATTTTCGGAAATGAAGGATAACCCCCGACCTCTGCATCAGAGTGATGCATGCAACCATTTTATTAAGTAAAGTATGCAAACAAAGTCTGAAACCCAATACTAGCTAATAAACAGAGCCCAAACAAAAAATATAATAAAAAGTGCCACATCTGGCGCAAAAAAAATAGGCTACGATGACTATACACCTAGCCAATTATTAATTCGCTATCCAAATCGGTTGAAAATAACCCGTGCTATCTTCTCCCAATGATTGCAACTAATAGCTAAAAGCTCCCTGGAATCCGCATGAATGAGTAACGACCATGTATGGATCTAAGCGATGACTCTGTAGATAACCTGCAAAATGTTGGTAAGGTTTTTCCGGTTAAAGATCATATCATTTTTGTTGTTCCATATAACCCAAAATAGTGCACATATCCCTATCCAAATATGTCTCGCTATATTTGATTTCACTCCAAATAACGTGTTAATGCTAAATGGAGGATTAACGTTGAAGGCTATCTGCAACGTAAGCTATAGAAGTTTTGCTAACGGACAATCGAGAAAGAGGAGTTTTATAGTTTCATCCTGGTCAAAAAACGACATCGAGAACTATCTACTCATCTTGGCTTTGCCAAATTATACTTGGTCAATATCACTTCTTTGTGGATAAACCACATGAAGATTTTAATCCTACGCGAAACTTTAATCTTTCAGATATAGAGTGACCTTGGAATTGGCCCAGAATCAATTAGATCTAAATACATAGATTTCACCGAGAAACTACCATTCGTAGATAATTTCCAGTGAATGGCCGCCTTCAACATCTCGCTGGGCGCAACTGCCGACGAGCAAGACAATCTACCTATTGATTCTTACTGCCCAAGCTGGAGGAGCTACTCCACCTGGGAGCAGCGCCAGTCAAATGCTCAAGCGCTCGCTGACAAGCTCCGCCATGGCGCCATGAAAAACCGTGGGTTCCTGCAAGCTAGTCACGGCGCCCCCCCGGACGAGGTATTCGGACTTGTCATGTGCTATGTCGACTTCAACTGGTCCAGGTGCGAGAGCTATTTGTCAGGGGTGCCCTACTTCGTGGGCGTCGGGTGCCCCTACACCTGGATGGCCGGAGCATTCTACGACGCCTGCGTCCTCAGGTACTCGAATGAGTCTTTCTTCCCCGTCGCCGACCTGTCCATCGGCTCTACCATAACCGACGAGGGCAGGTTCTACGCCCATGACATGGATCGCATGAGAAAAACACGCCAGAAGCTGATAAGCCGCTTGTCGTTGGAGGCGGCTGCCTCATCTCTGCGGTTCGCCAACGGGAGCGAGACATACATGGATCCGCAGAGCAACTCGCAGGCGATGTTCGGGCTGGTGCAGTGCTCGAGGGACTTGGCACCCAGTGAGTGCACCAAGTGTGCTGAGGACGCGCATATATCGATGATAGAACATTATCCTAACAGCACCGCTGCTAGCATCAAGGGGTACAGCTGCTATGTGAGATACACCACGGATCCGATGGAGATCACCACCCCTCCTCCAGGTTCAGTACTTCTCTCTACCTTCCCTTAATTAGAGGCACGCGTCTGGAATTTCAATCTTCATACCTATGGTTTTTATTTTATTTTTTTCGATAAAGGGAATATTTTAATATCGCGAAGATGCCAATTAATTTATTTATTTACCCAGCAGGAGCTCCATCTTCTCCAGATAGGAAACGGCAACTGATTATCGGCCTGGGTGCGGCTGCCGGTTCAGTCTTGTCCTTGATCGGCCTGGGCACCTGGGTATGGCTCTTCATGCACCGGCCGAAGAAAAGACTGGACGAGATGGGAATGGACTTGTCCAATGATGTGGCGGTGGAAGACGAGCTCAGGAAAGGAACAGGACCCAAGCAGTTTCGTTACAAGAAGCTGGCAAAACTGCCACAGGTAATTTCGCAGACGGCAGAAAGCTCGGGGAAGGAGGTTTCGGTTCAGTATACAAAGGATTTTTCAAGGACTTGAACCTTGATGTGGCGATAAAAAGAGTATCCAAGAGCTCAAAACAGGGGATGAAGGAGTATATCTCGGAGCTGAGGACCATAAGCCGGCTTCGGCACCGCAATCTCGTGCAACTCATTGGCTGGTGCCATGGTGGCGGCGAGCTCCTTCTGGTCTATGAGCTGATGCCCGGTGGCAGTCTCAACACTCACCTTTACAATACATCGGATGTGCTGACATGGCCGATCAGGTATTTATTCGTGGCATGCAGGCATTTTTGGAAGCCTGGATACATTAGTTATGTATCATTTCGCCTTTCTTTCTTGCTAACCATGACATGTAATTTTTAGCTTTTCGTTTTCTACTTTTAGGCATGGGATTGTGCTGGGGATCAGCTCAGCGATCATGTACTTGCACCAAGGCTGGGAGCAATGTGTGTTGCACAGGGACATCAAGCCGAGCAACATCATGCTGGACACCTGCTTCAGCGCAAAGCTTGGCGACTTCGGGCTCGCAAGGCTCGTTGACCATAGCCATGGGTCGTACACGACGGAGCTTGCCGGCACAATGGGGTATATGGACCCGGACTGCATGGTGACTGGCAGGGCCACCGCTGAGCGGACATGTATAACTTCGGCATGGTCCTACTCGAGATAGCCTGTGGGCGCAGGCCTGTCGTGGCCCTTCCAAACGACACTGTGATCCACCTGGCTCAACGGGTGTCGGAGTTGTACAGCAAGGGAAGAGTCCTTGGGAGAAAGAGAGAGAGAGAGGTCCTCCAAATCGAGTTTGGACCCCCCGCTCCCCCGCTCCCTAGGGTTTCCCCGCCGGCGGCGCCGCCGCCGCGACGGCCGGAGCCCGCCGGAGCCGCCAGCCTCCTCCTCCCCCGTTCCCCTTCTCCTCCCCCCGCCCCTCCTCCACGTCCCCGTACCCCCGCGCCGCCTCCCCGAGCGAGGCGGCCGGGGGCCCTTCCTCCGCGCGCCTACAGCCCCTCCCCGCGCCCATCCCTCCTCCCGCCGCCGTCAGCCTGCGCCGCCGGCCCTCGGCCGCGTGATGCTGGCGGTGGTGGGCTTGCCCTTCCCCGCGCGCGGTCCTTCCCTGCTCGGGCGGTGATGGCCGGCGACGGTCCGGCGTCCCGGTGTGGAGGCCGGCGGTGCTCGCCGTGGATGGTGCCGCCTCTTGGCGGCGGGGTAGTCCGGTGGTGCCGGCCGGCCGGGGGCGCGTCCCCGGCCCAGATCTGGGCCCGGAGGGTCCCTTCTGGGTCCTTGTGGGTCGGCTCCGGCGCGACCGCGACGCTCTCTGTATGGGGAGGCAGGGGAGCGGCTTCGACTGGGACAGCGACGCCGACGGCGTACCAGCTGCTGCGCGGAGGCGGGAGCTGTCCGGGCCTTTGAGGGCCCGGCCGGGCCTGTGGGGCCACGGGCCCGGTAGGCTCCTACCATGGCGTCCGGTCGGCTACCGTCGTGGACAGTGGAGGTGGGGCCCTCCCGTATGCCGACGGTGCTGTTGCCCTAGTCCCGGCTCCTCTTCTCTGTTGTGCAGACCATCTACGCGGTGCCGTGGTGAGACAGCGTGGGAAGCTTCATGTCCGTGTTGACGCAGGGTGGTGGTCGGTCTGGTGGCGAGATCCGGAGTGCCTGAGGTAGGCTGGGATCGGGAGAAATCTTTGTTGGCTTGACCGACACCGACGCGGTGGCGCCTGAGGGTGCCGCCGGACCTTCCTGGAGGGCGTCGGGGCTACCCTTCCTCTCTCCTCGCCGTGTACCGGGGGAAACCCTTGGCATCAGCGTTGTCATCGTCGCGTCCCTTCTTGGAGGTGTTGTTAGGTACCGGCATTTCGGAGTCTCGGAGCTTGGTGGGCGATCTCCGGTGGATGCAGCGGTCACGAGGCTTCGTCGTTTTCGTCGATCCGCCGTTATCAGCATTTGTTTCTTTTCTTTTTTCTCTTTTCTTTCTTTTGGGCGTGTTTGTGCTGCTTCCGTCCCAGCCCCTATCATCGGTTGTATCGGTTGGTTGCTTTGTAATACAAAGCGGGGGAAACCCTTTTTCTCAAGGGAAGAGTCCTTGACGCCGCCGACCCACGGCTGATCGAGGAGTTCAACTTCCAGGAAATGGAGCGCGTGATCGTCGTCGGGCTCTGGTGCACTTCCCATGACCGGAGCCTGAGACCTTCCATCAGGCAGGCCATCAGCGTGCTAAGGTTCGAGGCACCACTGCCGAGCCTCCCCACAAGGATGCCGCCGGTTGGCCCATCAGGCTCTCCTTTTCTTCCATCTTTGCTTGTGTGTGATGATCGTAGGTACAAAACTAGCAGCGCGTACCTGAGCTAGTCAGCTCCACTCAAACCTCTAAGATGTTACTAGATTCGAGGTACTTGGATCCTCCGCCGAGAAAAGAAAGAAAGGTTCTATCTAGGTTCTATCTAGGGGCGCCAAGGATGGTGGCGGCGGGGCCTCGGTTGCCCTGCCTCCACGTTGGGGACCCTGGATCTGGAGCAGCGGCTCCATTGGCAAGGCACGGCGGGCTAGCAGCCGTGTGGGCGGTGGATCTGGCGTCCCGGCGCACGGGCGGCGGGATCTGGTGGTCGTTGGCGGCCAGCGGCGGCTTCTGCGGCGGTCGGTGCGCGCGATCTGGCGCCTCCCCCTCCTTCCCTATTCGGCGTGCGGGCCAGCCTGGTCGGGCCGCGCTTCCTCTTGGTCGCCGGTTCTGCACAGGTGGCGCTGCTGGTCGCGGGGATCTAGTTCGGGCGAAATCCCTGGCCGGCCATGACCAGCCGCGCCGACGGCGACGCCTGAGGTCGTTGTTCCCTTCCTTGGATGCGTCCGTATGGACTGATCTTCACACTTCCCCTTCCCCTAGGTCTCCCGGGCGAAAGCCCTAACTTTGTTGGGCGGTAGCGGCGCTCACGGCGCCGTTCCCTTCTTGAAGGCGCCGCTTTGGGAACCTTGTGGTTGGGTGGCGCTCGTGGGTGGTGGGCGACGGCGGTGGTGCGGCCCTATCCTAGCATGGATTTATGTCCGTTGCTTGGAGATGGACTTGCGTAGGTGGAGGTCGTCGTCTGGCGTCGTGGTGGCGTCAATGGCGAAGGACCTGCCAAGGCTCGCGTAGGTGGAGGTCGTCGTTTGGCGTCATGGTGGCGTCGATGGCGGAGGACCTGCCAAGGTTGTCACATCAATTTGCTCTGAAGATGGACCAGCGGAAAATGGCGGCGACGACGACACATGTGAGTGTGTCAGACCGGTTTGAGCCCCGAACCTGGCAGATGGTTCGGTCGAGGCCTCCGGCTTTAGATGTTAGGCTTAGGTGAGAGGTCTGGGTATGTGGCCCAGCTTGCATCCCTTCATCATTTGGATAGGTGTAGCGGCAGGTGTTGCCAAGATGGCAGATTCAGACATATTGTTGTTATGATTTGTAAGGTCCTCGAAAATAATCAATAAAATGGCTGCATGCATCTCCCAGATGCAGAGGCCGGGGGTCATCCTCCTGTTCTGAAAAAAAGGTATTCATAAAAATTGTCAATGGCAGAGTGAGTTTAGCTAGACTGGATAGTAGAATGCAATTTAAATACATGCACATATTGTTTGTTACAGTTACATGCTTTGGTTTGGTTGTTGTAAAAGAAATGACAGTCACACTTGCTTGGCCACTTAAATGAGGCCAGCACCGGCAGCATTTCCATCTTGTGCATGTCAACATCCTCGAATACCAAGGGGCTTGCTTCGGTAGACCCCTCCCCCCAACAAAACGTAGAAGGGCAGAATGGTCATACGAAAGAAGGGTATGCCCACCTCGTATTATACAGTTGTGGATGGCATACGTAGACCGCGTGCATGCAAAAAAAAAACACAAACAAACTGTCAGCACGATCTACTCGCCCGCCCACCCCGTCTACTCGCCCGGCCCATCCGATCGCCGCCGCCGCGGATCGCCGCCCTCCGACCCCGTCCGCCGCCGCCGTCCGAGCCCGTCCGACGCCGCC